>NC_042494.1:106735491-106756154 GCF_005508785.2 Acyrthosiphon pisum
GTTTTATTGATTTTAGAAACCAAAGAAATTATAATAATGTTTAATATTGTATAAAAGAAAGATAATTATGTAATACATTTTTTTATACATATTCCTTTTAGTTATATTAATATTTAATATTGTATTATTTTACAATATGTTTGATTGTTTTGTGTAAGTTTTTACAAGATTGTTCTCATTTAAAATTTCTAAATATATAAATGATTTTAAAATTAATAAGAATAGCTATGAACATTCAGTTCAATTTATGTTTTTAACTCAAATTTTAGCAGTCATTAAACCAAAAGAAATACTATAACTTATTAAAAAGATAAATTCCAGATTGTACATAACATTTAATGAATCAATAATGAGTAATCAATATATCAATAATAATCAATAATATCCCTTAAACAAGATTTAGTGATCCACAATTGGTCCATTAAATTTAATAATTTTTTTATGCAACCCAACAATTATCTTATCTACTATTTTGTATCTCTAATTTCTTAAATTAATTGGTTAATTGGTTAATATTATAAAACATAATATCTTCTAGAATTGTTGTTATTTTTCAAAAAAATAGTATAGACTATAGGTCGGTGCTTAAATGTATATGACACAATAATACATTTCAAAAACAAACTATAAATCACTTATGTTTTATTTTTGCTCAAAAAACACTTTTTCAATCCTGTATATTAAATATTCTCATAGTTAAAATAACTAATAACTATATATTTAATTATTTATATTGAAATTATGTTTATAAATAATGAAGAAATCTGTTTAAACAAATTGTATTCTTGAATTGAACATGAAAAACTTTTTTTTAAAACTATTCATACTATGATTTTATTCTTTGGCTTTGTTTGATATACTTGAACTTTGAAGTGTTATTTTATTAAAGTTTGATATTGAATTATGAAATTAAAAGTTATGTTAATAAGTGTTTTATTGATGAAAAGTCTATTCATTTCTTAGTCAGTATGCTATTGTGATGTATAATGTCTTGTTACATTTGTTATTCAGCTAAATAAATTTAATTAAAACAATAATAGATTTCGCACATTTTTAATTTTGTCCTATTAATTCTTAAAATTAAGCTTGCAATATATTGAATCACATAATTATTATCAAAGGTGATTAATTGAAAATAAAAATATTATGTTATGTTGAGCCATTTAGTGTGCAGTTTGATACTATTGTAGTATCACCCGTTTGTCATCCCCGTTCAGTCAACTTTCTGTATACTTGCCGTGTAGTATTGCCACACGCCCACACTCCTGCGCACAAGTTGGCCGCCGACTACGTTCTTAACTTAACAGAGGTTAGACTCCTAGTAACAAAGAAAAAACCTATTATTGCCCCCATTGGACATTTAAAAACTTTGTTACTTTGAATAATTACTATTAATTATCTCTTAAATTAATAATTCAATTTTAAATGAATAAAATGAAAAATCATTTGAAATTTTCTGAACATAAGAAATTTATTAGGTGATACTAACGATTTTGTTTCTATATTTAACATACATATTTTATTTTGAAAATCTATTAGTAGTTAATTTCTTACATAATATGACTCTATTAATTGTCAAACCAATATTAAATAATATATATTAAAAATTATACTGATGAACAATGAATAAATTAATAATAGGTACAGCTAATATATAAATAATTAAATGATGATAATTACACTCATTAAGTGGACGCCACACCGAAAGCGAAACGTATACAACGACCGAGAGAACGCGCTGTTAGGTGTTTTCGTGATCCGCAAGCACGCGATGTTTAAGCCGCGCCCACTACTCACAGTCGGCGGCTGGCCGACGATTTTGATCATTCGGGAGCGATGGTTATGATTTTGTCAACCTTCGTCTATGGCGGATCGCGTAAATATAAAATGCATACATGTGACACGTATATTATGCCGCATTGCCGCCGTAATATTTTTAATATTCGTGCGTACTTACGCGGCCTGTATTTATTGCATTTTTAGATAGGTACTTACTCATTAAAAAATGTATACAATACAGTGAATAAAATCTAATTTATAACTGTAACCTAAACAATGTATATTTAAAAACAACATTATAATAATATTTTATTATCCTAATGTTATACCGTCTCTTTTTTGCCCCCCCTATGAGTTGTGTCATATTTAAAACTACTGACTTAAAGTTTCTTAGCTACAAAACGATTCAATATGTCACAAAAACTAACAGTATCAAGCTCCATCAATCTTTGCCTTGTCAGCAAAAACACCTCTTATTTTATTTTAGATTCTGAGAGGACTAGAGGAGCGATGAATGTATTGTAAATTAAAAATGATTTGTTTTTTTCTGTTGATCATCACCTTGTGGGACAGTAAAAATTCTTTGATTTTTAACATGGGAGTGGGTTTCTGGTAGAAATTGGATCTTGTTGGTACTTTTTTCCTTTAGGGGGGGGGGGGGATCAAAAGTAAAAAATTTCAGTACTTTTCATAATGACTAGGAAAAACCATACCAGTATTTGACAAAATTGATTTTGGTTTTTTGGTATAATTTTGTCAATGTTATGACTTTAAACACATATAAAAAAATATTGTGACTATGTATTTTTTTTTAATTGATTTAAGAACATCTTATAAGCAACCTTGTATACTAAATTTCAAACTTTCAGACCGAATTTTGTTTGTCAACATTTATATAGAAACAAAAAAAATAGTCCATCATTTCAAATGTCTATAAATAGTTAAAAATAGCCATAATATTTTGAACATTTTATCATGTATAAAAAATACTAATATAAATATTTGACGAAAATGTCAAGCATTTATGGCATTTTAATTTTTAGTTTAACGGTTAAATTTAATTACCTTAATTGTATGTGGAAAACAAAATATTGCTTTAAGAGGTAATAATGACAGTGGAAAAATATATGATGAAAGTATAAAAACAAATGACGGGAATTTTAGATCTTTATTAAGATTTAAATCATTGACTGATCCTATTTTAGACAAACATTTAAAAAACGCAACTTCTTTTACATCTTACACGAGTCCTAATGTTCAAAATGAAATCATTACTATTTGTGGCAATTTAATACAAGAAAATATATTAAAAAATATCAGAAATGCAAAATATTTTTCTATTTTAGTAGACGAAACACAAGACGTATCTCGGTTAGAACAAATGTCTTTTTGTGTACGATACGTTGACGGTGTGTGTCAAGCTGTATTATGGAAGATTTTCTTGAATTTTCAATTGCTCATGATATGACTGGTAAAGGATTATCTACTTCTATACTTCAGTTGCTAGAGAAATTCTACCTAAGACTACTTTGTCTGCAATGTCTTATGATTTTTTTCCCGAACATTCACAGTATTTTGACAATTATGGCCACATTACCTGTTACAACTGCTACTGCTGAACGGTCATTCTCAACTCTACAGAGACTTAAAACATACTTACGAAACAATATGGGAGAAACGAGACTTATTGGATTGGCGTTACTAAACATCAACAATATTATATAAAATATATAAATTGTTTGATTTTTTTCTTCTATCTATACTTAATATTTTAATATACCTAGGTAATTGTATGTGCATATAATAATCAAATACATTTCTGTTCTGTTCATAATACATATTATTTAAAGTTTTATTTATTTTTATTACTATTATTATTCCTAATATTACTATTTCCTAAATATACTTACTTCTGAACACTGAACAAATGATATACATAATAGAGTTTGAATATTTAGCATAATAATTTTATTGTCACATTAAAAATAATGAGTAAGTAGGAAGAAATTGTTTTATTATGTTGCTGTACAATTTGTATTGCTGTATTTTGTACCCCCCCCCCCCACCGAAATTTTATTCTGTGTACGTGCCTAAATAAAATATAGGTATATATAAATATATTTATAGGTAGGTACCTATATAATAAATTAAAAACGTCACGTGAATTGTAAATTATAAAATAGTAAATTGTAATATTATATCATCATGGTGTGTAGAAATTATTAATTTATAAATAATATTGTATAAGTACGGATATTTCACTTGGTACCTATATTGTGTATTATTAATAATATGACTATAGTCTATAAGACGTGTAACAATATTCCGATGTCTGTTGGACATATTATTTTTACGTATAAATACTACCTATATTGACAATAATTGAAATAATGATATCCTGGTTGGTAAAGGCAGGCATAGCAATATTAAAATGTACGGACGGTACATCGGTGTACCGCGTGTATACAAGCTTGAAGCCATCGGCTGTCAGTTGTCACCACTCGCCGTCAACCGACTAACCGAGCTGATTCGATCGAGAGCTACCCCCGTAGCCCCGCCCCAGGCCACTGTGTTTATTCGACGTTCGGACTTTCCGAGTGTAACAGTCTGTAGGGTATTACACTATTATTGTATATATAGTATGTCTGTACTAGGGTTGCGCCTGCTCTGCCGACCGAGTGATATTTGCAGGGGATGTGTACCGCGCAGACGCGAATTAAAACATATCGCACAACCCCCATGCACTATTCACAGTAATAATAATAATAATTAAGCTATGCGCTCATGGACTACGCGTCTACGCGGAATTTTTATATAATAATATAATGTTGTAAATTGTAAAATAATCGCCGTCTGGCCGTCAATCGCATAACCAATTAGTCTTTTATTCTGTGGTCATCGGTCACAATCAATTATAGTCTTTCGTAATTACGTGTTCGTGGTTAATGGTTATCTATCATCATTCATCGCCGGTATAGCTGTTGGTGTCGTACCGCGCGATATAGAATAAAATAATAATTGTATAATTTAAATATTCAACAAAAACGAGAGCGGTTTGTTCACGTCCACTGCAATCGAATGATAATTATTATAAAGGGAAATGCGAACGCATGTCATCGTTCGCAATGTCAACAACGACGATAACAACGCTGTTCATTTTCGGCGCGGTTCCGTTTATGACCGTCGTCATGTCGACGGTCGACGGTAGGCGCTGCGCTGTTGCTGCCGCAGGTTTGTGAGACGGGGATGCGGCTGGCCGGTGTTCTTCGCTCACCGGGCGGATTCGGTCCGACGTCATAGCCGTAGATAACGTCATATTATAGCGATTTCGTTTTGTCCCGATGGAGGAAGTCAAAGAAGTACGCGCGTGTCGTTGTCATCCCGCGATCGCAGCTCAGTTTGCTGCAAATCGCCTTCGATGCCTTCGAAATTAATTTTTTTTAAATATAAACTCCCCCAGAATGCGATGTTGGTTATCAATGCACGTACGATACTACAATTTTAGTACTAACTGAGTGATTCAATGATGAAAACTCGAGTCCGTCTGTTGCTGCTCTTGTTCACTGGTGCTCTTACCTTGTTCGTAGTCTTTTTTGTCTTCGATGAAAAACCCAACAACGTAGACGTCAAAGTGAGTAACAGACTACCATACACCATGTAAATATGTAATTATTGTGAATGACGTTGATCAATATATTCATTTTCAGGACAACAAGTATTATAGTCAAAAACTTAAACCACCGACCCATTACAAGCCCGCAAAACAACAGTATATAATACATCCACCACATATAGAACGTACATTACCCAATCGAAGTGGAATCATTCCAAGAGACGCAGTTTGGCAAAAAGTCCAATCAACAAAGTATTGTGACTATTTAAAATTTATTTTTAGTGTGTTGATTTTAATATGTTTATATCATCAAATAGGTACAAATTTTTCATTTATTCAGCATACTTGGATACAAGAATCAAATCTGTTGGACCATTGGTACGCATAATTGGTGCGACCAAAACTCGAAAACCAGATCCAGTTTGGTGTAGATTATGGTATGCAAATAGTTCCAAGACTGTTTCAGCATTTGTGAAAGCAATCCGGGAAAACTGGAATCTAAAGTACAGTGCAGTATTTGTGTTGTGCAAATTACCATCAGACGGAAACCATCCGTTAAGCGTATCTATTGTGTCTCACATTAAAGATCCAATTACAAATGAAATTTTGATTCAAACGCCAAAACCAACTAGTCAACTCAAGACTGATATAGAAATTTGTGTTAAGCCATTTCATTATTATTATGATCGAGTAATTATTTCATCATTTATATTTATTCAAGTCCCTATATATTTTAAATAATTGTTATAATATATTTTGTTTTTAATTTAAGGCAATACAACTTATGGAATTTGTAGAGTTAAATTATTTACTCGGGATTGGACATTTTACATTTTATAAAAACACTATTGGGCCAAATGTTGAATGTGTTTTGGATCGTTACATAAAAGACAATTTGGTTTCTGTTTTATCTTGGCAGTTGGATATGGTATCCAAACAAGAAATCAGAACTGAAGGAATGTTCGCTGCGCTTAATGATTGCTTGTATAGAAATATGTACAAATCAAAATATGTGGCATTTTTAGACATAGATGAAATTATTGTTCCTAGACAAAATGATACATTAATCAAATTAATTAAGTATGTTTAATTTTAAGATTTTCTAATGCATACAAAGATGTAAAATTATTTTTATTACTTGTTTATTTTTAGTTGGTTAAACATTTATCAAACTCCAGCTGCATATTCATTTCGTAATGCATTCTTCTACATGCAATGGGCTGATGATGACTCTTTACCATTAGATCAAAATCCATTTCATTCAAATCTTGTAGTATTACGTAAAACACGGCGTAAGACTAAATTGCATCCACACAAACAACGTTCAAAATATATTTGTGATCCGCAACGAATAGTAGAAGTTGGAAATCATTTTATCTGGGAGTTTTTAAATCCTAATGATGGGACATTTTATTTTACACCAGAACGTGCAATACTTCATCATTATAGGGTTTGTGAGTATGGAGGAAATGATTGTGTAACTGCAGACTCTACAGTTGACCGAACCGTGTACAGGTATAGAAAAAAATTGGTCGACAGAATAACAAATACTCTTAGCAACTTGGATACAAATTGTCTAATAGAAGCTCAAGCAAACACTAATGAAACAATGTACTTCTCAAATTAATTTTTCTTGATAACATTTCATTTTCATAAAGTGTGCTTCCAATAATTTATTTACTATAATTGTTTTAAACAGGGTGAATTAAACCTTTAAAATATGCATAATGCATATTAGTGTTGTGTGAATTAAGTGTAATTTATGGGTCAAGAGTAAATTAACTCTATAGTCTGTACCAAAAAAGAGCACACTGGGCGCGGATAAAAATCGGTCCAAACTCGCGCATGCAGCTGACTAACGGAGACCAATTATAGAGCTAATAGACTGCCAGCAACTGACGTTGTTCCGCGATTCATTTGGATGCGCCAACGTGGTGTACTCTTATTTGGTACAGACTATAGGCAATATTTTAAATAGAAAAAAAACATTATACCCTTATACCTTACTTGTAAAAAATATATAAGTGAATAAAAATAAAATGTTTGTATTTAAAAAATATTTTTTAAAACCCAACAATTAATATAATTTGTCCAATTATCCACAAAAGATGAGGCTGGTTTAGGAAATAATACAATAATTTCAGAATAAAGCTAATATTGTTAAAACAAATGTGATATCTAAGAAATTTGTTTATTATATTTATATTTCTAAATAATTATTGTTCTTATGTTATCAAAAAAAAAAAAAAAAAATAACAACCTTAAAAAATGTAACAATTAAATATATTTTAAACTTAATGTATCTAAATTAAATCATTCATAAAAACATAAATAGAACGAGTAATTAAGTATGAAAAAATAAAGCATTTATGAAATGCTTCAGCATTAAATATCTTCAATATTTTCCTTCAAAGCAGAAATATCAATGACATCACAAGCAATGAGTGGGTTACTTTTGGTGCATTGGTTCATGTATGCAGCAGTTTGTTCCAAAAGGTGTGCATCAAATGCTTTATCACTATTCCCTGCTAACAGCACTCTATTAATATCTTCAGCAATTTTTAATGATGTCAGTTGTTTGAAATTAGTCTTCAAAACATTTAAAATTTCAACTTTAACATCAGATGCACGACAGACAAAGTTCAATAAAAATAAACCGTCTTTTCCGATTAAACTTTTTACGTTATTCAGTATATCTTGTCTCAAAAAAGCTTTCGGTGGTCCACTTAAACCTAATGTAGGATCTTTAACATCTACATCGTATACTACCGCATCATATTTATCATTATTTTTGACAGCATTGCATATATAATCAAGACCGTCGCAAACATTTACTTTTAATCTGCTGTCCTCTAACAGTCCAAAAGCTTCTTTTGCGATTTTGTATACGACTAGATCTATTTCTAAAGCAACAATATTTACATTTTTATAAGCATTTAATAATAAATTAGTAAGTACACCTCCACCCAAACCAATTAAAAGGATTTTAGATTCTCTATTTAATTGATTTGCTAAAATACCTACACCGAGGCCCAAATATGGTATGTAATCGCTGAGGAAATGGGAATAATCGATTTTGATCTCTCCATTTTCAGTCAGTAATTTTGTTTCTGATTGAATGATATGAGGCATGTTAAGGAATACTAAACGTCTATAAGTTTCATCTTTTTGCCCAATTACTTCCTCTATTACAAAATTTCCAGAGTGTTCACTTTTGCTTTCCATAATGATTTTTCTGTCTCCAAGTTGTTGTTCTAATGATAAAAATAATATGGTTTCACCACGTCTTATGACACCTTGTGGTGCTATTTTCAACATAAGTCTTGATAGTTCTCCCTGTACTTGTTTTAAATTCTTATAGATCTGTCCTCGATGCATACTAATAATAGCTAAACGATCTACATTACAATTCCGTCGCAGTATATCTTGCCCTTCTTCGCTGCTAAATAACCACTCATGTTCTCGACCATGAGGAACAATAAATGCAGCAAAAGTCATTTTGTTTGGATTTTTTTGAGTAGGGGATTCAACAATCATAATTGTGTAACGAGGTTTTTTTGTTTGGGAACAATTAATTTCAAATCGATAATTATTTGACATGTCTTCCATTTGACATTTAGTGAGATCAAAACACATTGAAACAGATTTCTGAGTATCAATAACTATTTCTAATAGATCATTTATGGAATCTAATCTTTCATTTGTAAGTCCATCTGGATTCCACTCAAGAACTGGATTAGCTCCAGGTATTTTATTTACTTTAGTGCAGACAACCATAAATACAGGTTGGCCATTGAAATCTGGCGAGTCTTCAACTTCTGTACATTGGCAAACACGAATTATCCAACCATTTTCACTGAAATAGGAAAATATAAACTGTGCAATATGATACTGAAGAAGGGACACACAAATATATCGTCCTCCAAATTTCAATATTCTTTTGATCTCATTAAACATTTTCATTGCACGTGTAAGAGACTCCACTTCACCATCCGGCATCAAAGCATCCAGTGTTCCTTTGTCAATAACAGCACTAAACTTTTCATCGGCATATTTAGTATTCAATATATCCTCAATTTCATAAACTAGACCTGGGTATTTATTTTTATGTTTATTATTCATATTGGCAATTACAACTTCACTATTATCCACACTAGTCATGTTGATAAATCCATCGGAGTACAAGTTTAAACTAAGATCAGAATTTCCACAGCCCGACATTAATATAACATCTTTAGCACTAATGTATTTGGTGAGTAAACGTTTTAAATTTTCATAATTACCATACCATTCGAAAGTAGCTTTACGTTTTGTAAAAAAAGAGTCCCAATACTCCGTTGTACTGAAATCGCTGTTTTTCTCGGGCACCAAATTCATTATAGTTGTGTTGTTGTGTTACGGATAAAATTAAGACACTAAACACTTAATGGTTAATAAAAAACTATTTAATATTTACTGTGGCAATAATACCTATACCTTAAACACTAAACAGTTTATCTATCGGTAGATCATGGTGTGATGTATGGTGTGATCAATAAACGTAAATAAGCATCCTCGGGCCGCGGCGAGATAATATTATTGTTTTTAAATAAGCGATAAGTATTACCAGTGCAGCCACTAGCATCAACCAATTAATATCCTACTTTTATAATTAATATTAATTCTTATAAAATCATGTCTGTAATTTATTAAAAAGTAAAAACCATTGAACAATAGAAAGATGACATAAAAAAATGTCATAGCTTGACAAATAATAGCTATAAAAAAAAATTGTTTCTACAATACTGTGTTATACTAGCTACTGTTTATAAAATGTAATATTTCACGTAAATAAATAAACTCATAAATCATAATTATTAACTATTAAACAATAAACACGATGTCTTATTAAGAATAGGTCAATTAGGCCATTAATAAATAATAAGAGAATCTCTATAGTCTTCACTATTTATGATCATGACAAATATTAACAGAAAATAAATTTGTTCTGACTCAATTAAGCAGTAACTGCTTAACTGTTAAGCGTTTTATTATGAATGTATTTTGTCAAATTTTGTCAATTTGTCATGAGTCATGACAATTGACACTATAGTTTATAATAGCCCTAAATTAAATTAAATTGTTATTTGTATTTTGAGTTTACAACCACGACTTCTGTCAATCACTGAACTGAATATATACAACATCCAGATCAATTCTGATCAATGCTGATCATTGACTAAGATATACCTTATTACCTTATGTCTGAGGTACTCACTAATTAAAATATATAATATGTGATGGTGCTGAATGGCCTGATCCACATGTTACCTATGTCTACCATGACTACATATATGTCCTTAGTATAAGCAGTAGTACAGTACTACAGTACGGTAGTGGTCAGAGCGCACAAAGCATTTCCACTATTATACCTAGAACCAGTGCCGTAGCCAGGGGGTGGGCACTGTGGGCACGTCCCCCCCCGAAATTTTTTTTAGCTTGTTTTATATTATATTAAAAGTTAAGACTGTCGAAGTGAACCATTTTGAAGGGGTCGGATTTAGGAAATATTGTACATCCATCGTTAGTACTATATCTATGTGTGTAGTGACTGATCATTAGTGTGTGCGAGTTCTCCGAACGCTTTATGTAATTTAAGATAAACGACGGCTAAGATTCTTGAACCCCTGCAATAAAGTACATACGCGCAGTCACGTCACTATATTTTGTGATAAAAAAATGTTCAACTTAAATGTGCCACAAAACTCTCAAAAAATTGAAGACAAATTCACCCAGTACCAAAAGCCCTTTTGGCTATTTAAATTTTGAAAACATATATCTGAATTCCTTAATCTCTTTTCTAGATTATGTAGGAAATGGATTTATGATCTGTAGTATTGTTTAATTAGTATTATAGTACCAGAGTAATTTTCTTTTTTTTTTTCAAAATTCACTTTTACTTTTGAATTACTAAAAAAAAAAAATCGCTTCTAACAAAACACACAAAAAGCGGAGAAATTGTTATGTTTTTTTCGAAATTAAAATTGGATTTCTGCAAGTATATTTTTTCCGCTTATTGATCTAATTGCTCGAAAAAACTACCAGCTTTCAACAGTCCTAATATAGTCTTGTATATTTGTTACTAAATTTTAATAATATTCGAACCAAAAATGGAATGTTTTGTTTACAACACATTTTGATATTATAATGATAATAATATTGATGAATATTAACATTAACCTATGGTTTACAATAATATTAATATATTGTTATATTAAAATGTAGCCAATGTAGGTACCATACTTGTTAACATAAATATAATATAGTCATAAAACGAGTAGTAGTTACACTTTATGAACAAAGGGGTCATAATTAGATATTCTAGCATTTCAAAGGCTAGAGAAAAAAAAATAAGTTCCCCCCAACATTTTTTTTCTGGCTACGGCACTGCCTAGAACCCACAGGCTACAATATCAAATAAAAATATTGTACATATTACATAAACCTAAAAATACAAATAACCATATTTTTTACTTTTATACTACCTAACAATAAATACTATACGTATCAAAAAAATATGCGCATTGCAGAGGTGGGTATAATGACTAGGAGTCAATAGTTATAAGTAATAACCAATTGTTCTATGGTAAATAGCTTAAAATAAATAGGTAGTTGTAACTTGTACCATTGTACATTAATCAATGCTTGTACCTATACATTTATAAATAAGAACAGATCAAAAAAAAAGTATATATAAGTAGACATTTGATAAAAATGTCTATAATATAAGTTAATAGTTATAACAATGAATGATCTAAAAAAAGATGAATATTTTATTTATAATTTAACATAAAGACTGGTTGTATAAAAGACAATTATTTGTGAGATTAATTTAAGCCATATTTTGATATTTATAGTTAAGTAAGGAGAAACAAAGGAGATACTTATAAAGCTAACCAGTATTTTCTATTCCATTAGGGGCATATTAAAAAAGGGTATGAGCGGCACTCATTCGCCATAATTATATTTTATTTTAAAGCCAAATGTGAGGTATTAGTTATAACTTATAAATATGTATAATTTGAATTTTTTGTTTGTGCCCCCTCTTCCTACTATTAGAAATTTCTAAATACGCCCCTGTATACATAATATAGATATTATGTAGTATATGGTACGTACCTATTTATTTGAATTTAAAAATTAAAAACTGCTTATTTTATTTTATAGAATTAAATTAGATGTTTAGGTAGGTACCTATATACAAATATTTATATAAGTAAAATAAGTACATCAATCTCTATATCATAACAACAAAGTTCAATGATATGGAGATGGCGTTTATTTTTGAAGTCATCATGATTTATAATATAATTGTTTGGTTCTGATATTATTATGGCACAATAAGCAGATATCCTGTTTGAGAATAATTTAAATCGTATTTTTGATAAGATCAATTTCAAATACAGACTTTAAATTAAAAATATATTTTATTGTTTAAGTATTAAGGAAGTGCGATTACTGGATGGTTTCTTCCCTTATCCTTTTTCATGTATTAATTGCTTGTATTACATATTTATATTATGTCTTTGGCCCTTGAGGCTTGAGCATAGATTGTACATTTTATATATAAAAAAAAAAATTGTTTAGACATTCAAAAATTTAAAATAGTACAGGTATACAGGTATACCTACAGTTTAAAGATATGTTTTTTATTTTGTTAAAAAAAATGACATAGGTACAATAGTCAATATTTACACACAATATTTTATTTTTATATTTTACAAGTTAGTTTTGAAAATCAATTATTTATTGTTAAAATACCTATGAAATGAGCAACTGAGTAAGTATAATAGGGATACCAAGAATTAATGTAAGAAGATAGAAGTTATAACTTTTCGAAGCTGGTGGTGCATTGTTACAGAGGTCTCCGTGACAAAAACACATGAAAACTTTTTTATACTCCCACATGGTGTCATCGCAACGTTCTTCTCCATCTGAAGGTCCTCTCTGCAAACACGTCCTTTGTGTTGCCGTATCGAATTCTTGTTCTTTGGCATCAGAATTTCGTGTCTCAATTATTTTCCCACACCATCCCGAGGCACACGGCACAGCTTCCACTCCTATACCGGATTCTAAGCTGACCTGTGTGAGGTTGGTGTACTTAAATCGATCCTTACAGCTTCCTAAATCTCCACGGGAACGGCAACTGAAACAACGTTTCACAACACTGTCAGAAAAGTTGATCAGTATTGACACTAAGAGTATTATTACGACAATCGACTTATTGCTCATAGTGCAGTGTGTTAATGACTGACGATCAAATATTGAATGGTTGTACTACAGTTTGTATGCCATACACACACTTTCACTTTAGCTCACGAAGCAACAGGTAAAATAACGTATAAGAATGTAAGATAGGTACAGACTACAGGATAAGGACGTGTACATATTTTTCTTATTATTGTTTATAGTGAATAAATTACGTAGATACTTTGTAAGTATTCAAAGCTAGGGGAAAAAACCTTTTTAGAATACATTTTATTCTAGTCCAAAAAACATTCATAATCAAACGTATAAATTATATATGTTTTAAAGATTGGAAGAATTTATTATAGAAACATCTTAATAGTTAATAGTATTTGAATATTGTAGCTTCGGTAGGTATTGGTAGCAATGAAAAACAAGAATAACGACACCATGGTGTGGGGACTGAGGAGAATGGAATACCTTGTATAGTTGTATTTTAAAATACAGAGTGACTGAATAAATAGGTGGCAGCAGGCCAATTCATCTCAAAGCTTTACATCCTTTTCGGATTTCGTTTAGTTTTTAGCAATTTAGACTTTAGAGGTAAAATTTAAAGTATATAAATGGTTCTAATCAGATTTGTTTGACATAATTTTATTTTCCTTTAATTGTATGAACTTAAATTCTATAATAAAAAATGTATATTTGACACACTCTGTATAATCATATCTCTCGAAAAATGTCTGATACCTACTATAAATTAGTAAATACCACCATACCAGTCGGCGGCAGTATACTTGTCTATGCTCGGCAGTCGCCAATCAGAAGGAGTGTAACCACTAACTAGCAACGTCGTTAACGTATTTAGCTAGTACTCACTATTTTTTGTGCATACTGCATTGCTGAGTGCTGACTGCTGGCTGGTGGCTGCTGCTGCTGTAATTGTGCTATACCAGTAACTACAGTCTACAGTAGTGCCCGCCGTACGGTCTATAGTGTGTACATAGGTACATTATTGTATTATGTCGATGTGAAAATTGGCTACAATAATCTGTGTCCCCCAGGCCTCTGAGTATCTTACAATTTTATTTGTATCGTTACCAACCCAGTTTGCAATTAAGTTCTCACTATATCATAATTTTTATTTATTTTCCTATCAATTTTAATCTGTTGTTGTTTTAACTCTGAATCTACAGAATGTTATAGGTAAGAAATATTCACCTTATTCAAAGAATATTAGATTTCATTCTACTGTTTAATACGCTTTTGATCTATTTTTAGTATTTTGACTAAGAAAATGAATGAATCTGACCACCAGAATGGAGTGCACTGTATGCGTACTCCGAGATCAATTACCGAAGTGCCTTATATACCACAAACTCCACCAGCTGGCCTTGCTTCACTTTACATGTTGTGTAAAAGGATATACCCAGATCAGTGTAATCCTTTACAAGCCACTACTGTAATTAAGTTCTGGTGAGCAATTATATTAAAGTGTGTTGGTAATTTGATATTGGTAGTCATAATTGTCAATATATTGCTGAAAAAATGTCTCTTCCTTTATATTTATATTGTAATAGATAATAATTTTTTTTGTTACTATTTGCCTTATATATATTAGAAATTTAAATAATAAATTAATGAGTATTTTACATAAATAAACCATTAGTAGGTATTTAAATTATCCTTAGAGTATATCTGGATATTGTGTAACATCTGTTATTGTTATTTATCATATCAAACTAAAACAAAACAGTTCTGCATTTGAGCATTTCTCATTTTATAGCCAACATTTTTAATTAAGTTTAATATTTAATTTTTAAATAATTTTAAGCTATTGAAATGTTCTTATATTAATACACAACTAGTTCCTATAATGATTTAAATAATAGGTACATATTATTATTATATTATACACAACTGCTGCAAGTCGTCTGAAACTTGTCGCAATAAAGAACAAAGTCAGAGTTGTAATTAATTTTGTTATTGTTTATTTAAAATAAATAACTATTAAATAGTATAACAATCACATACATACAAACATATGATTTTATGGTTTATATTTTCTTCTTTTGAACTGTTTGACTACAAAATAAGATACGCAGATTGATATTTATTAAAGTGAAACATTTAATTAAAAAAAACTATATTTTTTAGTAAGTTTGATTAGTTTAATCATTGATTATAAATACTAGTATAGTATTTATACAATGGTTTAATATTATTGTTAGTTAAAATAGATGATTTTTTTTTCTGTAGATTATTTTATATAAGATTAAAGCTTAAAATGTTTTTAAAAATACAATGTGTGAAAAACTAATTGATGTAGGGTAGAGTTGGACTAGGGTGAAAAGACCATTTTTTATTATCATTTCCTGTCTGTATCTATTTTTGGTTGACACATGTTCGTTTGAATATTTTATTGTTACTTATTAAGTATAATGAATACCTATGCATTACTTTCATCCCATATATTTATATTTATTAATTAAAATTAAAAAAATTAATAGGTTTATTTTAGATAATGTTAAAAAAATTATTCATAATAATGTGAACTATGGAATATAAAGAATTATAAAGATGTGCAATGTATGATTTATTACCATGTTAAATAGGTGCTAGCTAAGTTTTTATCCTAAAAATTAATTTTAATCTTATTTTTTATAAAAATTAAAATTGATTAAATATTATTTTTTTCTTTTTTGTAGGGTGGGTCACTGTGCTTACTCGTTTTTCTGTGTCTACCTTATGGAAAAATGTGTATATAGTCAGCCACCCAGCTCATAGTTGTATAATGCATTAATTTGCCAGCCACATTTGGGATGTTAGCAGTTACTCATTCAATAATAATTAATATTAAACTATTGAGTGTATACTATGAATATAACTGTATAATACAGGGGGGCTAAGTACAAAAATTGGCAAATTCCTCCTTTGCCTCTCCCTAGACCTGCCACTGATATAATAATATTGTATTTATCAACTATTATCTTTATATTAGAAATTGTTATGATTTTTTACTTCTTGATTCTTGAATAATAATAAAAACATTTAATATAATATATAATATATATTATATATGTTATATAATTTTAGGCTTGGTGGTCCAGATCCATTAGATTATATTAGTATGTATAATAATCCAGGTGATCGAATGATTGGTATTCCACCACATTGGCATTATATTAGGTAATTATTTTATTTATTTGTTGTATAATATACCAGGTGATTCTTTTATCATGAACCACTCATTTTTTAATTAAGTATATATATATTTTTTTAATACTTTTTAACCTCATAATTTTTGAAGTTTTTCTTTTTGAATGACAACATACAGTTTTAATTTCATATTCTAAAGCAAAATATTTTTATATGCATTTCAATATATGAAAATTGAATTTAGGTCAAATAATTTATGAGTTAAAAGTATTTAAAGTTTAGATGAGTGGAGTACTGGACCAATATTTTGTGGGGTAATCGCGTACCTCTCCACTCCGCTCATTAAACATTTAATGTATACGTTTTATTAATTAATCAAATTATTTGATGGAATTGTATAGTTTTGGTTTATCCGATTTGCATGGTGATAATCGTGTTCATAATACTACAAACGGATCAGATGGACCAAGTGGATTTGGCTTTGAATTGACATTTCGTCTTCTTAAGGATTCTTCAGAAACATCTCCTCCTACTTGGCCTGCTCGTTTAATGCAGTCACTTGCTAAATATGTTTTTAAAACAGGTATAGTTTAATATAGTTACTAAAGTTATTATTATACAGTATTATAATACTTTTTTATTATTAAGTTAAAATACCATAAATCTTCCTAGTTGTGGCACTGACTATAGTCAATAATATTGTTATGTTTTTTTGAGTAACAGCTCAGTGACCTGACAACCGGTTGATGGATAAGGATGTAGCTTGAAGTTGTTTGAATAAGTTCAAATCAGAAATATTTTAAGTGTGTTTCTATTGTTGGAAAATGTTCTAATTCTAGATTATTAATTATGAGTACTTGTACAATATGCTATCTACCACACTTTTGGTGGTTTAGTATGATATCTACAAAAATATAGGTATCTATTCATTAAACCATATTGAATTATACTTTATCATTTTGTAATCAAGATTAGGCTTTTAGTGTGTCTGTTTTGTTTATGAGTTTAGTGGATTATACTTAGTACTTGTATGGTTTAAATGCGGTTGTTTGTATTATATTATTATTATTTATTAATTATTAATTTGAAGTTATGAGTTATTTGTATCAACATATCATTGAAAATCGAGAGATGTATGTACATTTGTTAAAAACACTTGAATTATTATCTAATTAACAAATATGTACCTACTCTAGGCGGTTTTACACAACAATTCGAGGGATATTTTCGTTTTTAATGTCTGAGCGAGCGAGTGACCATGCTGGGAGTAAGTGTTCTTAGAAAGCAATATTGATGAAATTTGAGGTCCACCCGATGTGGTTTTACACAAGAAGTCTAGGGATAATTTCGATTTTAATATTCGTGCGAGCATAGCGAGCAAATGACCACGCTAGGGAGCAAGTGTACTTAGAAAACTGCCTCGAGTTGGTCACAACTTTGAATTGCCATAACTTTTGAATGCTAAGTTTCCGTACAAACACTTGAATTCAGCATGAAAAACATGTATTTTGAGAGAAAAAAAGGATGTCCGGTAAAGTAGATTTGTTCCGCCTAAATTTTAGTATTTCTAATATTATAATGGTCAAAATTATCAGAGCACGCATCATAATTAATGTTAATAACAACTTTATAAGTAAAAATGAATGAAATTATAGGAAATACATTATATGCTGGTGATCATGTGTCTTGGCATTGTGGTTTGGATGGTAGTGAGAGCCGTTTACAACATATGTTGATGGGCGAAGATCCTCAACTACAGGTCACTGTCACACCGCATGGATCAGTTAGATTTGTTCAAATTGTTGGTGCATGTTTAGAAGAATTACAAACTGTTCAAAGATGGAATGGGCCAGGAGTATTGCAAATATTGAAAAGACATTCAGTGTAAGTATATACTTTTTATAATATAAACAATGTATTACCTTGTAATAAAAGTTAAATTTAATTAAAAAAATTATTATTAAATTGGTTAAAAATGTATAATGGTGCCATTTAATATTCTTTTATGTGATTATTATAGTACTGGAGGTTCATGGCTAATAACGAACATGCGTAGAGGTGAAAGTATGTTTGATGTGGATCCTTCCGTTCATGATGAAATTACTGAAGGTATCAAAACTGAAGGTTCAAATTTATGTGGTATAAGTGCTCATTGTTCATGGGAGGAATTAAATAACAGATGTATGTATCCTATATCTAAATTTAATATTTACATTTAATTATTAATATGAATAATATATTTCTAAATTTAAGGTGACAAAGCATTAGCTTATAATTCAGTTGAACATTCCATGAACAATTTACGTATTATTAATAATTCAAGAGCACCAAACGAGTAATTTTTTATATTGTTCAATAAAAACTTTTAAAATGTACCATCTAATTAACTTGTTTGTTACTAGGGACTTGAAAGAAACTGATGGTAATTCAAATTATAAAAGTTGCGAATTATCAGAATTGAATCAAGGACAATTTATAGAAAATGTCCATATAACTTTTAATTTAGAAGCCGGACTTTTGCTACCTTTTGTATTGAAGTATAATATTTATTTTGTTTATTTAATTTAATAATACGTAATTTAATTTAAAATTTGTTAAAAATATTAATTACAAATTTAATTTTCAGAGGTCGTATTAGGCATGGTCGTCATTTTACTTTTAAAGCATTAACTGGTGATGCAACTATTACTTTTGTTGCTTCAGCTGTATCTGGATCTCTTGTCAGCGAAGAAAAACCATTTGTAGCTCAAGGATCTTGGTTGCAAGTGCTTGTGTCAAATAGTTTCCTCGATTCAATGGAATCTAGTTTAAAGTTCCTCAATGAGCCAGTTATGGTAAATACATTTAAAATATACTATAATATACTCATAATATGTAATTTATTAAAAAAATTATGGTTGATAATTATTTTTATACTTTTACAGGAGCCTTTGCCAAAAACTGTCAACTGGCCTGACAGAAATTTAACTATAACAATTAATCCAGATAAATTGTAAAATTAAAAATTATTTTCTTCAGTACTCTTAATTCATTGACCCTTTTGTTTTCTTTTTCTAAATACCTTATAACAGGGGTTTTCAACCAACGTCACGGCTCCACGGGTCTTCGCCAATTATTATCAAAAAAGATTCGTTCGCAGTAGAAAATACAAATTTGTTTATTGTATTATGATCATTGTTTGTATGGAAGCTGTTAAAATTATTTTCAAAATCAGAAGAGCCGTGGATCCAAAAAGATTAAAAATCCCTGCCTTATAATTTTAGTTCCTCTAATACCTATATCTTTGTTTAATCTTTATTTAATGTGTATTATTATTATTTTTATTATTATTATTATTTATTTTTTTTTTTTACAATAATTTTTAATTTACATTGTGAACCTTTCTTGCAGTATTAAAAAAACATAAAACTAGTGCTTCGTAAACATATCATATTGTTTTTAATTGTAGTATTAATAAATAAAATTTCTTACTTGAAGGATTATAAACGACATAAACTTGATGTATTATATTTTCATTTGCAATCACCTACTGAAAATGTTGTATAGTGGTTGATTTGCAAAACAATGTTTCTTTTTTTTACTTTTAGCTTTATTAATAATAATTAGGTTTAAGAAACTGCTACATAAAATATTTCTTTTAAAATTTTACTTTACTTTGAGTAGATTGGAACCCACGTTTTTGATTGCCAGGGCAGCCGTTTGGGGGGGGAGGTGTAAAACCCCCATACTCAAGCTTTTAGATTGTGAGCGGAGCTTGTACAATAATGTGTGTATGTATTGATATTACAATAATGTGAGTTTTTTTATTTATATCTGTCTATCACCTTTTAGACAGTAAAACTGCTTCGATTTTCTTCAACTGTATCTTGTTCTGATGGAAATGTGA
>NC_042494.1:106756289-106774290 GCF_005508785.2 Acyrthosiphon pisum
GATTTTTGGTGTAACGCTAAAACAAATGACCGTAGAAACATGACATTTTTACTGGTTGTTTATATTAGAATTTTCTATACACGATAAAATTTTCATAATACAGTAAAACTTCCGTTAACGGTCACCTCTATGTAGCAGTCAATTTTTTTGGTCCCGTCGAGTGTATCCTAGTGTTATTCTGCCTCTGTAGGACGGGCACCTCTAAATAGCGGTTATTATTTATAGTCCCTTCGGTGACCGTTATATGGAAGTTCTACTGTATTGTAATGTTTTTTGAACTGTTAATGAACATTTCAGTTTCCAATTTTTTGTTTCTTTTCTTCGAATGTCAATACAATTTTATCTGTTGGGTAAAAAAGCTTGAAAATGTAATAAAAGGCTACTGATATATTGTTACAATATCAGTTGAAAAATATTAAAAATACACAGTCAAAATTTTTTTTACAAGCATATTTTAAAGTTCGAAGTTTAACATAAATGAAAATGTGCAAATTATTTGTGTTAGAAATTGATAAAAATTTTCCTTTTTATATCTAAGATTTAAAAATTTAATACAAGATTCCTCATAAGTTTGTCTAATTTTATAAAAAAAAAAACTAAGCGATTTTCTTATTTTGTTGTTATTCAAAAACGAATAACTGTAGTCTGTAGATACATGAAAATTTCACTGAATGTTTATATTTTCATTTTTTATATACCATAAAATTTTGAAAATATTTTGACTCATTTTGAGCCGTTTATGGACAATTTCAAATTTTAATTTTTCATAGTTTTTTTTCTATAAATATTGATAAAATTTTATTTGTTGGGCCAAAAAGCATTAAAATTTAATAAAAGACTCCTGATATATATTGTTACTATAGCAGTTGAAAAATATTCAAAATACATAGACACAATTTTTTTTTTATAAGCATTTAAAGTTCAAATTTCGACAAAATGTATCAAATTTAAAATTTAAAAATGTATAAAATGTACAACTTTTATAGCTAAGGATTGAAAATGTATAACAAGGTTCAACGTAAATTGAGTAAATAAATATATAAATTACTTTATCCACAATAATAATATCATCTAATATAGGTACTTAGTAATACCTATATCATAGGCTGACTGACGTCTTCGATGAGAATCATTTTTTTTATACAATGATATTAATATATCATTGAATTCAAATATTTTAACACCATCCATTACAGTGACCCACTTGTAACCTACTGTACCTATAACAGAGCGACACCCACTTGCCCATCTTTATTAATATTTAGTCGCTATTCGAAATCGTCAATATTTCAATAGTATTTTAATTATTTTCTAAAAATATTTGTATGTATAGGTATTTGAATAAAACGACGACGACGACATTTCAAATTCACCGAGTTCTAAAAATAAACGAGTTTATCTACTATCAGTATATTGCGCTCCTGTACAACGTAACCCGTTATAGGTAATTCTATTAAGGTACCTATTCTTGGTATTATCAAATATTTACAATTTGAATTTTTGCAGTCGATATACTCGATAGTAGTTGTTGTCTATTGGCGATTGAAATTGATAAGATGTAACGGGGACGCTGTGTATCATTTATATTATGTTATTTTACGTATTCCCCGTTACAGATCCAGCCCCCGCCGGCCAGATAATTGATAAGCTTTCAATCGCCAATTCGACTATTCGACATTCAATATCAAGGGCGTAATTAGGGGATAGATCCCCCCGAAACTTTTTTTTTACTGCTAACATTTTGATCAAAGTATCGATAATGACCATTGTCACCATTCATGTTTGCTAAAAACGTATATCCCCCCCTCAAATTAATTCCTAATAACGCCACTGTATTCAGTATTCGTCTAAGATATAAGTGGTAACATCGTGTTCTGTGGGTACTATAATAGAAATAAACTGTTTTCTATAATTTAAATATTATTATATGTGTTTTTTTAGATTCTGAGCGGAGCGTCGGGAATAAGGATAAAAAAATTAAGGAAAAACGGGAATTTTTACGCAAAATCGGTTTTTGACCAAATCGATTTTGGTTTTTGGTGCAACTCTAAACCAAATGATCACTGAACTATTTAGTTAGGTTAGGTTAGGAACTATTTAGTTCAGTGCAAATTATCGCATTTTTTATACATGTTAAAATTTTCAAAATACCCATTTTGATTGGTTTTTAACTGTTTAAGGATATTTTCAGTACATCTTGTCAAACTTCAAATGGTGGTAAAAAATTGTGCCTATGTGTTTTTAATATTTTTCAACTGCAGCTGTTGTAATAATATATCAAGAGCATTGTATTACATTTTCAGTATTTTCACGCTTTTTTACCCAACGTGGCAACATATACAATTTAATTAACATTAATAGAATAAAAAAAACTAAAAAGCCAAAATATTTGGAAAATGAAAATGTTCGTAAACAACACAAAACAAGTCAAAATATTTTGAAAATGTTATGGTGTAAAGAAAATGCTAATATAAACATTCAGTAAAAATTACATGTATCTACGTTCATTTTTTTTAGAGTTACACTAAAAACCAAGATCGATTTTGCTAAAAACCGATTTCGCGTAAACATTCCCATTTTTCCTTAATTTTATTTTGTTTTTCCTGGATTTTTTCACTTTTGACAAATTGTCCACTTCGCCTCACCCAAATGACGCCGCTGAACAGTTAAGTAGGTTGGTAGTTGTAATATTCTATGGTACTATAACTACTAGTTTATTATGTAAGTACTTAATTATTACAATTTATTCATTAAAAAAAAAAAATAGTTAAGTATCTTAATTTTTCTTAGGCAATATATTATTAGCACTTTATGATCGCACATAATTTACTACATATTTAACTTGTCAGTTGGATAAATGGCAACAGCAGTATGTATTTATAAACAGTTGAATGTTTAATAAATAAAACACATAAATACAAACGTGCGTTGTTTACAATTCAAAGAATAATATTCGTATATGTTTTATTTCAAGACTAGCTGATGTAAAGTATAACCTAGAGATTTCTCAGATGTACGATATTTGTTGATTGAACTAATTAAATAATTAACAAGCATATAAATGTATTTGCATAAATTTTTAATAGACAATTATACTATATAGCAATATAGAGGAACCTATATTTAATAGCTGGCGTATGGACTATAGCCTATATGTAAATAATACTTTGTTATCAGTACTGGATCTAGGGGGGGGGGGCGATCTAGGGCCCATGCACCATGCCCCGAGAGCGGCTAATCATAGAGGGGCGCAAATTTCAAATTTTAAACTCATAAATCATGTAGCATAGGGGCGCTAATATTATGTTGTACCCCGGGCTACATAATTTGTAGATCCGATACTGTTTGTTATAGTGAATGAGGGCTCAGTGGAAATATAAAACATAAATACAGGCGCGGATTCAGGGGGGGGGGGGGCTATGGATGCTTGGGCATCCCCTGTCGTCTAAGCCACTAATAAAATAAATTTGTATAATAATCTAAAATATAAAGGTGTAACCATTTTTTTTTTTAAATTCTGATCGGAGCGATGTGTGGATGATGTGTTTTTTTTAATTTTTTTAATTTTTTTCTTTGTTTCTGTCATCGCCGTATTTGGGGAAGCTTCGATTTTCTTCAACAGTATCTCGATCGATGGGAAAGTGAATCTAGTTGGTTCATTCAGAAGGTTAAAATTTAAAATTATATTATTGTTTTGAACATTTATAGTTTCCAATTTTATAAGTATTTTTTTCTATGAATGTCAATAACATTTTAAAGTTTGAAAATGTATTATATATTGTTACAGTTGAAAAATATTAAAAATGCAGTCACAATTTTTTCTTTTAAGTATTTAAAGTTCATATGTTGACAAAATACATAAAAATCACGAAAATGTGCAAATTATTTTGAGTTAGAAATTCATAAAATTTTTTATTTTTGAATCTAAAATTAGAAAAATTAATACAAGATTCCTCATAAGTACGTATGTCTACCTTTATCAAAAAAAAATATCTACCGGAAAGTTAAATTACATTTTTATATCGTTGTATATTCTCTCGATTTCTCATGTAGGCATGAGTAGGCATGTAGCGATTTTCTTATTTTTTTGTAATTCAAACACGAATACTTATAGATATACCTAAAATTTACATCATATATTATAACATCTTATCAATTCCCATACTTGATAAAATGTACAAAATATTTTGAGTCGTTTTGAGCGGTTTACGGACATTTTAAATTTTAAACGCTCAGAACCGTTTTTCTTATACAATGATATTCTATCATCAAATTCAAATTTAACATCATCCATTACAGACTATACAGTGATCCAATTGTAACCTACTGTAAAGCAAAGCGACACCCACTTGCCTTCCTTTTTTTTGAGCACCCCCTGTTAAAATCTTCTGGATCCGCGCCTGCATAAATATAGCACCTATTAATACCTAGCTACTATTTATTTAGTCTAAAACTGACTAAAACAATCGGTTGAAACTTAATTTTAATTAGGTATTAGGTATTTATGTACCTACATACCTACCTATTTTATTATATATATGTAGTAGGTGCCTACTAATATGTAATAACTTTACTAATTGACAGTAAGTAATAGTACCTATACTATACATTATTATTCCATTCCAAATCCTTCAGCGTTTAGTATGGCCGTCACCAGTTTCTCCTTAAGTTGATCGTGATCTGGATATTGGGGTAACACTAACTGATTAAAACATGTATGCGCTTCGGGCAAGTAATCAGATCTGTTGGGACCTCTAGTTATTTTGAAATTCATGTCACCCATACCACCGACTGGCACGCGGTCGCTTCCAGTGACAAACAATAAGAATTTACGCTTTTGATCGTCCGATAACGAATCGATAACATTCCAAAAGATGCTATAAATAAATAAAAACATAAATTATATAATATAATTGCTTATAAATTTTAAATTTTAATTTCAGAGAGACTAAAGTCGATCATATACCTAATATATCTATGCTATAACTGTACACCTAGTTACTCACCTAATAATGTTGTCGTCCGGTCGATATCCATCGTATTCTGTGGCTTTGCGGAGTTCGTGCAAATCTAACGTGTCCGTGCCGCAGACCAACAATTCGACTTCTTCTGGTCTCAGCATCTGCGCAACAATAATATTATATAATATGACTATTTCTCATTCTCAAGGCAGCCGATAACACATTTTAAACGAAGCGAATAATATAAATTAAAAATATATAATATAATAATATTGTATATTTTGGCTGGAGCACTTGCAATTAAAGCGTTGGAGGCGCATACGCTGTGAAATCCGAAGTAAAATGCACGGAACTGTTCGTAAATGGATAAATTCAGTACCCAATTCAAGTACAAGTTTATATACTCTTCACGACTTTCATTCGTAACTGGTATATTTTCTCCGTTTGGTTTTAGTTTGTGCGTTTTGGGTGTTCTGTGTTCCTCTAATGATACCTATTTATAAACGTATATGACTTAAATAGGCATTGTGCAGTATTCGTGTGTTGTTTGTATATAATATTATAACGTATAATATAGTAATATAGTATATATCATATATATCGATATAGGATTATAGGAAGGTATCTATAGTGTACGTAAACATTTTAAACTTCAATTACAAATGCTCACATAACATTTATATTATTGACCCTATAAAGTATAAGTTATAATAGTTATAACTAACTAATAAGGAGTAAGGGCTATAATATAAAAGTGGCGACTTTACGGGGGGAAGGCTCTAATCAATATTATATTACTATATAGTAGGTATCTGGTATACGGATATACTACATATGTAGAATATGTCAAATGTAATATATGTCAAATCAAAATTAGTGAATAGTGGTAATTACAAAAAAACGAAAACACTGTATAATAAGTTAAGAATAATTTTCCATTATCCTTTTTCTATAATCCTACATATCTAAATTAAATATCTACAATATTGTTATTTATTGTATACCTAAATCATATAATATGAAACATTTAAGAAAGAATATAGGTAATAAATAATAACTATAAATAGGTAGGTAGATAGTAGATACCTGAAATGTAAGTCCCATATCTTCTTCAACATTTCCCTCGTATTCAAGTAGATGTTTTAAGCCACTGGCTACATCCTAAAATTAAACCTTCGCAATCAGGATAAATTATAGGTATATATTAATTAATGTAGTACCTATAAGCCTAAATAATGTTATTCAAAAAATATAAAAAAATGTTTCTATTACTTATATTTTTATTTACTATGCAGTACCTATGCACAATTCAAATTTTGCTTTTTTATGCTATTTATTTATACCATGAACTGTTTTACGGTACACCACTTAACCGCTTATATCAATATTGAGTTAGAAGTGTTTTTTATTTAGCTAATGCAACACAGTCTGACGACTGACATTCATTACAAACATTTACAATAATAACCTGCTATAATGATTATTGATGATTGATGTGGTACAATTTATCTACTATACAACAGATCAAATTCTCAGATTTCTTAATGATTATTTTACCCAATAACTGAAGACGTCTAGGATTTTTTTGAGAAAAACTTGAAGAATTTCTGGTTTGAGATTTTTGAGATTTGTTTAATATTTATTAATACCATTATAAGTCTTTCCATGGTCATTATTGATCGTAGAATTTAGAATTCAGAACTTAGGAGTTTTCACATGAGATTTAATTTTGTAATAAATGTGTATAGTGGTTACATATAATATATTATACACTGACTGGCATGATCTCGTTCAAGTCGTCTAACGTGGGATTTTCGACGACGCCCACTCTGTCGTCGTTGACAGTAGGCACGACTGGTGGCGATAACAGTTTCCTGTAGCAAATTCCTGGAAAACTCAGGTCCAGTATAATGGAATTATACACTGCCAGGCCCATCAATACACCAATGAGATTGTATTCGCGGAGGTTCGTGTGGTCCGTTTGCCCGGTGCTGAACCAGTAGCACCGCGAGTGCGAGTAATACACGAACATTCCGTATTCGGCGTGAAATATTTCGCGAATTAGAAGTAAAAACCATTCCTTTGTTAGACCACCCATGTCTAGTCCTGGTTCTCCAGCGAATGTCACTTTTAACTTTTTCTTTAAATCCTTCTGTTTGAAAGCAATCTGCAACACAGTCGTCATTTAAGTATACCGATATCACCTATTACCTACCTATTTAATAATAATTAACAGTTATTATATATTATATAGTATGTTCTTTCCTATATACTATTGTCTAGAGTAATCAGGAAACTTTCAGTTGGCTGTCCCAATTGTTTAATTTCCTTAATTATTAATAAATATTTTTAAATCTGAGAAAAAGTCCAAGTATATACTTTTTCGCCTGACGCCTAGCCGTATTTATAAGCTAAACTGTTCAAGCAAAGAAGTATTAAAATATTTAATTTTATTATATTTAGGTAAAAATGCTTAAAGTACTGGTTTTTGTGTTATTTTTAAAACAATTTGCAAATTTACACATAAAACTTTTGAGGTACTGTCAAAAATATATAGTTAGTAAATTTTAATAAGATATTAAGTTGTTCTAGCTGTTTTAGGACCATACGCGACAACGAATTTATTTTTTACAGATATCTACAAGCGATTTTTTTCAGTTCAGAATAAGAAAAAGATGTCAGTACATTTAATAAAAATTACTGCACAAATCTCCTCTCCCTTGACACGGAAATATAATTTAATATAAACGAGTTGGTATCGCGATTTAAGATACCTAGTACTATCTTAAATCGTGGTTGGTACCTATGTTGTATTTATTTAAAAGTTTATGGTTGCTAACCGATTTATACCTACTTTTGATTTTTATAAAGTGGTATATTATTTAGTGTTTAATTTTTAGTCCTTATATTAAAAAAAAATTATCTTATAATAAATCATGGTCAAAAAAATTAAAATTATAACGAACAATTAATTTCAAAACTAAACATGAAAGTATGAAACATGAATTAATTTTATTTAACAAGGAAGGAACATACGTTGGTTATTTTCCGGACTCTGATAAATCAACATGTACATACGGATATACCTACGTCGGAAATACAAATTTAAACAACCAAAACAAAATAAAAACGTAAAAAAATAATAATTGCAGCAATAGAAGTAGGTAAGTATAGTATAGGTCATCATTATAATTTTTAATTAAACAAACTAGCTCTTATTATAGGAGTATAAATCTTAAGTGATTACAAATTTGCATTCTTTAACTGTTTACAATAACATTTGAAAAACAAACAATATCTAGTTAAAAGTTAAAACATTCAAAATAATTTTGATTTTTTTATTAATGAATAAATAAAGTGAATATATAGTTACGTTACACAAAATATCATGTTATAATATATAGAATAAATATATACCTAACAATATAACATAATATTATATTGTATAAGAATAATTTTATTCACCTTTAAATAGTTATATTAAGTTTTATAGAGCTATATGATGCAAGCGGGTGTTTTCTCAGAATAACAACTGGAAATATTTAAAATGGAATAGAGATGGAAAATGTTTTATTGTGATTCATGCGAAAAAATGTTATGTTTTAATGATATAAAAATATATTTTTTTTTACCTCATTTAATGAATCCTGTACCAAATGTGATCTTCTGACATTTATATTTAAAAAGAATATATCGATATTAGGTGTCTGCCTTCTTGCAACCTTAGATACCAATGATTTTCTAGCATTTAGAATCATTTGCTGTTCTGAATCTTTAGTGAGTATGATCCTTTTTGCAACAATGCTCAGAATGAATGGATATTGGCAGTAAGAAAAACATTCGTACGGGCCTAAACTTTGCCAATTGTAATAATCACGCATCAGATCAATATGATCCAAAGCAGAATTATATAATTCAGTAAAATGTAATAGTTCGGTTCCTAATTTGTTGGCTGCATCTGGAAAACATTTCAAGTAACTCTAAATATTGTGTTTTTAATCAATTTAATATTATTAATATTTATTAATTAAATATTTTAATATATCAGTAAAACTATTAGGATAAACACGTTACAAACTTACTTATTAATGCTAAATTTTTGGTTGCTGATGGTATCCACCACAGTGTTTTTCCTAAAGGTGGTAGAGATTTGTCATTTGGAGAAAATTGCCGTAATGTTATAAATTGCATAATATATCGTATTAATGATCTTAATTTATCCAGTTCCAATCTTAATACAAATATATCATTAAAAAATAAATTAAGATAGAGAATACCATATTTAGGTTAAATCAAAATATATATATTGCTTGGTAAAATAAATGTAGGTACGCTTATCTTATCTAGATACTTAAATTCAATTAGATTTACTTTGGCAAATTGTATTAAATTATTAGGTATTATATTTATTTTTTATTTCTAAAGTATTTTTTTTTAAACATAATATTGTATTATTTTATTGATTTAAAAGTAAATAACTGAGATCGATTAAAAAGCCACAGTCAATTTTTTTATTTTGTTGTTTATAATTTGTATACATAACATTTTAAATTAAATATGCACTGTGTCATATTTATGAAAAATTTTAACAAGTATTCTAGTTGTAAGTTATCTTGCTTCAATTAAAATTAAAAATAAGACTCATATTCTTACATGATATATTATATCTATACAATGTATAGTACTTATATAATGGTCAATAAATAATAAATAGAGACTTTAATATAAAGACCAACTTTATTAAGGTCATTCAAAACCGTACATTTTTAATATACACATTGAATTTATATATTTATTATTTTCCATGACCGCTATAATATTTTCATTTTATAATATTAAATACCTAAACACCAATATTATATATCGCAATGTAATTTCTTCACTACCGTATTGCATAATATTGCTGACAGCGCATTTGACTGAATGCCTACTTATATCCCTACGTAGACTATTAATATTATCATTCAATTCCCGATACAGTCTGACATTCGACATACAATTAGACAGTAAATTAATTGAAAGTGTCATCATGAAGTTTTTATTGTGTTTTTATTTAGTTTGTGCCGTGGCAATAGCCAAACCAATGGATGAAGCCAAAAAATCAGGAGAACTATCTACGTCGCTTAGCACGAAAAATGAGACTGTAATATCGAACCACAGAGTAGAGCGTAATGATAAAATACCTCCAATAGTACAGGTTTCTTCCGAATTAAACGACAATAATAAATCAAAAACTGACGAAATACAATCTGCAGATGATAAGCAAAGGTAATTATTGCTATACATAAAATCTAATACATTTGTTATAGTTATATTTGGTAGGGATATGTTATATATTATATAGGGAATATTATAACTATCTATTAAAATTCATAAATTTGAATATAAAATTCATTTGCTGACATTTATTAATAACTGTAGGTACTTATAGTAGGTATACTAAAATACTTCATATAGAAAATAGTTATATAATATATTATTACTTATTAATATAATATTAGTATCGCAGACATTATTTATTTATATTTTATAGTCTCCATCTACTTGGGCACTATTGGCTCTCGAAATACCCTGAAGGTTTTAGTTTATTTTACAAAATAAATTTAATTTGCATTTATTTACATAGACGTTAAGTGTGTTTGAGATTTTGGGGGTTGAAGATTTTGTTGTATAAACATTTTTATATATTCCTGTGGTGAAAATCTACAGGTTTTTTTTTTGATGGGGTTATAACTGTTAGGAAGGGGCTTATACCCGCAGCCTCCATCTATTTGTGCCTATGATTATCAATGTACCTATATATAATTTATGTGTTAATACATACACGCTCACAGAGGCGTGCTCAAGAATTTTAGACTCTGAGTGGAGCAATGAATGTATTGATCTTACAATGATGTGTGTGTTTTTTTTTTTTTTATCTTTTTTGTGTTTGTGTACACGATAAGTAGTCGAAATAATGCTTCAATTTTCAACTTCAGTATCTTGTTCGATGGGAAAGTGAATATTGTTGGTGCATTGGGGATTTTAAAATTTAAAGGTCCCAAAAATTTTCAAATGCATCATGAAAAACAAAAGAAAAATTAAGGAAAAACGGGAATTTTTACAAAAAATCGACTTTAGATACATGACATTTTCACTGGTTGTTTATATTTTAATTTTCTATACATGTATTCGTGCACGATAAAATTTTCAAAATATTTTGATTTGTTTTGAACTGTTTAGGGATATTTTCAGTTTCCAATTTTATTAGTTTTTTTTTCTATGAATGTCAATAAAACTTTATTCGTTGTGTAAAAATACTTGAAAATGTAATACAAGGCTCCTACTATATTGTCACATTAACATTTGAAAAATATTAAAAATCCTTAGCCATAGTTTTTTTTATAAGCATTTAAAGTTCAAAAATTGACAAAATATGAAAAAATCACGAAAATTAGCAAATTATAAGAGTTAAGAATTCATAAAAATTTTTCTTTTTAAATCGAAGATTTTAAAATGTAATACAGGATTGCTTATAAGAATATTTACCTGTAAAAAAAAAATGGTCAAAAAGTGTAAAAATTGTATACAAGGCTCCTGATATATTGTTACAATAGCAGTTGAAAAATATTAAAAATACACAGGCACAATTTTTTTTTATAAGCATTTAAATATCGAATTTTGACGAAATTTATCAAATTTAAAATTGAATAATTATTTTGTAGTTAAAAATGTATAAAATGTTAAACTTTTATATCTAAGGATTCAACATTTAAAACAAGATTCCACGTAAGTAATTGATTCTGTTACCAAAAATTCTAAGAAATACATTAGCACAGTTTATTTTTATAGTCATTTTAAGTTCAAATTTGGACGAAATTACATATTAAAAAACCTAGAATAATTACTATTCTAGTTATTTTGTTGTGATTGTATAATTATTATTCGTGGATACTTGAAACTTCTAAAATATACTATTATATATCTATATGATAGTACCACGGTTTGTTGTTGATGTATATAACGCGCTATAAGTACCTAATGGATATTGTGATATGTAAAATTTGGAATTTATTATAGGTACCTATTATAGGTCAATTTTTTTTTTTAATACCATAGATGTAAGTATATAATATGTTTTATACCTAGCCTGACATACCGTCTTTGCTCAGTATCGTTTTTCTTATACAATGATATTATATCATTGAATTCAAATTTAATACTATCCATTATACACTGTCCCACAACCTACTGTACAGCAGAGCGACATCAACTTCCCCACTTTTTTTTGGGGGGGGGGGGGGGGAGGGTTGGTTTGAAATTTTTCATATACAACCCATGGTGGTTTTACATAACAATGTCGAGGGATGTTTTCGGTTTTAATTGTTCGAGCGAACGCTGTGAGCGAGTGACCACACCGGATGTATATGAAAATACAAAGAATTTAAATTAGCCATAACTTTAAAATAAGTCTGACCACCAAATTTAGACTTCCCCATCGTTTTCATCATGCTTAACTACATAGATACGTCAAAACAAAAAAAATGTTGATAAAAAAGTTTGTTCAGTAAAACAAAAAAGTTCCAAACGTAAAAATATGGTAATATATTGCGTTGTACGAATGCGTAAAACACCGATAATCATAAACTTTGTAAGGTTATAACTTACAAACATTTTTCGGGAAATTATATTTTTTGGGCTATTAATTTTTTTTACATCGTTCTTAACTAGTTAACTCATCGTAATATACAGGTTTCCGAAAAAAAAAATGAAAAATTCCCGTAGATGCTAAAATAGATATTTTGTTCCCAATAAATTATTAGATTTATATGTTAGAACATATCTTATAATTGTTAAGTGTCCAGGGGGGAGGGTTGAACCCCTCAACCCCCCTTGATCACGCCCATGTACGCTCATATTATCATATAGGTACCTAGTATATTATATTCAAGAAAGGAATAAATAGAGTTATTTTAAAGTATTCTTCAGGATCTTTTGTTCAAATAGTTCAAAATTATTTAACTGTTACGATTTACGAAACATTTTTTATATTATGTACCTATTTGTAATATCAATTATCATACATTTTAAATTGTATATATTAAATTATCTTAGATAGCCCGTTATAGGTATTATAGGTATTATAGGTATGGCCCAAGGGGGGTGGGGTCTGGACTCCCCCAATGGTTGCGCTACTGCTAGTATAAATACGTTACATTGTTACGGGCTATGACGTATATATACGTACCTGAAGGTACACACTTTGAACCACGGATACAAACAAATTATTTTTTGTGTGTGCAATATTTTTTAATACATTTATTATTAGGTACAAATAATTAGATAATATTGATGGAAAATAAAAAATTAAATACATTTAATATGAATTTTATTAAATCGCATTATATTATGATTTTTTTCTAAAACAACTATAAAAATTATAATAATCATATGCCTTATATAATGATAGAAAAACGCCATAAGAAAAAAATTATTACATATTCATATTTTTATAAAATGTACTAGAATGATACTCAGATTTGCAAAAAAAAATGTTTTGATTAATAAAATTCAGTCTTCGATACAAATATCTTAAACACGCATCTTGTATCTTGTAATTTGTATCCCGATACAGTTACAATAAGTATCGATTAGGTATTATTTAAAAAAAAATCGAGTATCTATTATCGGAATACTCAACAGACAAAACATATACATAGAATCTACCATCGCGATACTTTCCTTTTTAAGTACCTTCCTACCATAGGCGTGCGTAGCCCGTTGTGGTACAGTGGGCCAATGATACTTGAAACAAATTATTTTAGGTGTTACACTCAGTGTTCAGATTAGATAAGTATTTTTTTTATCTAGATAAAGATAAAGATAATGCAACTCAAATGTATCTAGATAGAGATAAAAGATAACTTAACTCATATTTATCTAGATAAAGATAAAGATAAATACTTTTTTATCTAGATAAAAAAAAGATACAATTATTTTTTAAATGGTTATAAATGTTGGGATATTTTAGTTGGGCACTAGGAACATAATAATAATAATGATATAAATAAATGTATCTAGATGAATTTATTTAGATTAGTAAAAAAATTATCTAAGATGAACGTTAAGATACCTTGTAACTATTTATCTGGATAAGATAAAATATGACTGATGAACAAATAATTATCAAGATATTCATCTCAATAAATTTATCTAGATAAGTCCGAACACTGGTTACACTGTTATCTATAAAATTACATTCATTTACTCATCGGTCATCACCCACTGTTTAAATTTTAAGGTATAATATAATATATTATATATTTTTATTCATGAGTAGGGCTAGGATTTATATGCATTTGCATATTATTTTTCTCAAGTCCAAATTGATTGGTTGTGATATATGTCCACTATTTACCTTATCCTCGAATAAATAGAACCATCTTTTGTTTGCATATTTTATAGATTTAAGAGAATCTTGTTAATTTTGTTGATATAAGAAAATCAAAAATCAGAATGCTTATACCACTGAATAATACAATACAACAATTTATATGATCTAAGTTGCCATCTACAATAGGTATGGCACAACTCGCAGGGTGGTCCACGGCCCACCTGGCACACCCCGTGCGCACGCCTATGCTTCCTACCTATCTTAATTGCTTATCCCTGCCTATAGTAACTATCTATATACACCACTTAAGTAGTATATATGTAATATAAACTTTTTATGCGTATAGAATTACTACTTGTTTTTAATTGAATTCATTATTTATTATATCTTTAAATATTTTCAGACTTTCATATGATTCTACTATCAACCAGGCTAATCCATCTGCTTACTCGTCTCAATTAACTAGCATCCATAACACCGACTCGAGTTATCCAGAAAGCTTGGATAATGAGCAGTACAGATCAGCTGGTTCTGCGTATCCTTCAGAAAGATCATTCGGCCCATTAGAATCCCCGGGATTCGTATCTTCTTCATATCCATTAATGTCATACGGGTTAAGACCTGGATCATATCCATATGGATATTCAGGGTCAAATGGATTATCGGGATCATATTATGGATTGTCTGGATCATATGGGTCATCAGAACCATGTGGTTCAAACTCAGTTATTCCAACATCTTATTCCAGTTCTATCCCTTGTCAAGGTGGCATTGCCCAACAAATAATTCATAAGCCTGTTGTTACAGAATTACAAGAAGTTATTCACAAACCAATCATTACAGAAGTACAAGAAATTGTGAACAAACCCGTTTTCTCGGAAGTCCAACAAGTCATTCATAAACCACTTTTCACTGAACATATTGGTCTCGGTCCATCTTACCACGGATATCAAAAACACATTGTTAACAAACCTATCTATCATACGCCCACTAAACATTTTGTTCGTCAACCAATGTCTCACGCAGCAACCATTCACTTAGCTGATGAATATGAACAGCATGTTAGTAATGGTCACAGCATTTGTGAACCAGAGACAGGCTCTTCATACGGTTTTACGGGATCATCGTTTCCTATTCCATATGGGCCAGGAATCAACGTTGCACAACTAAGTGGGCAGTACAAATCAGTAGGCCTTAGTGATGCGCCTTACGAACCGGTATATTCATCAAGCATATCTATACCAGATTCACCGAGTTACTCTTCATTACGTGCTTCAACTCCATACGGTTACCCTTCAATGTCTTCCGCTCCAGGTTTTTACAAAAACGCCGCTCCCGGTTCAATTGACTACTCTACTCCAACTTCTTCATTTAGCTATTCTGCATTGCCGTCATATAATGGATTAGGATCAATAAGTCGTGGAACACCATACGGACAACAGATTGCCACTTTCAATACTGGTAATAATGGACCTTACAGAAGTGTTAAAGAAAGTTCACAACCTAAAGCTGCAGAACAGATTATGTACGACAAGTTCGTGCCATATACACAACAATTAAATGACAATCAACAATATTATGATAACCCACAGTTTCAACAACAATTCTCAGGATTCCAACAACAAAAGGGAAGGAGCAACGAAGATCCAAAACAAATTAAAATGGATGTGGACGCTATCGCTAAGCAAATTGAGAAGAACCCTGAAATGAGGAAACAATTGATAAAAATAATAACAGAGAGTATTTACGTTGGTGACCAAATGACACAATCCAATAAGAATCAACAAGATACAAAAATACAATCATTGCCACTAATATAATATGATACAACTGATGTTTATAATTTAAAAAAAACGATTATTTTGGTTATTTATAAAAAAAATAATAAATTAACCAAATTTTGAAATATGTTTTAAACATTTTTTTAAATATTAATATTAAGATTTAATTAAAATGTTAAGTAGGTATAGATTGAGAATCAGGTACTTACATTCTGAACCAATGAACCAATAGTTGGTGATCATCTTTGCTTAATTGAGCAATATAGTTTAATAAATGTGCAAATATTGGTGCACTTGATTGAGTTCCAAAAACTGGACATTGTAGTAATACAAATAAAGCTCTGACTTCATCTTTCTCGTAAAGACTAAACAAAAATAGGTACATTTTTAATTTAATATTAAAAATTTAAAAAATTTGAAAAAAATGTTATGTTATCATAAATTAATAAATGTATTATACAATAGATAAGCATTGTTGGTGGAGCTAGGGAGGCACGGGAGGGTTAAGCCACCCCAAATATAAAATTGGTACACCCCGGTTAATTTTAGTATTTTAAATATAAGTTATATTTTATTCAAGTAAATAATAAATAGCTTATTAGGAAAATGAAGTGCTTCAGCCCTTCAAAATAAGATTATCAAGCTCCGTTTATGATAGGCATGCTTGTTTATTGTTTTAACTCTAAGAATTATTCTTTTTTATTTCATAAAATAATCTAAACTATTTTACTAAAATATGAACCATTTTAAGTTTTAACAAGAACTTTGGACATACAATTAATAAAAAAGCGCTTTTATAATAATATAATCTAATATCTAAATAATCTATAATATATCTTAATAAATAATAATTAATAACTATGTATACTCCGGCCCACGAGAGTCCATACGTAAACCTGCGCATTCATATAGTAATACGTGACGTCTGTTTTCTCCCACCATGATGCCATTCCCACTATTCGGCAACGTGCCGATGCGCAGTGACGGACGCGTTCTGACATATGGACTCTCGTGGGCCGGAGTATAGGTATCTATATGATACTATATATTTTATTTATAATAACAGTAGGTATGAAAATTCTCACTTTTTATTATTTTCTAGCAATGCATTGATTATTGACTTTAAAACTGTTTTATGAATTCCACTAGACTGTAATAGTTAAATAATTTACAATTTGTAGATAGGTAAATATGTATAATTAAAGGTTTTAATTAGATATAATACCAAGTCCTTGAGTGCATCATTTATAGCGTAGACAAATTCTAAATGAAGATCAGGGTCATCTAGTTTAGCTCCAGATTGATTTGGATTAACCTGAAAATTAGACATAGGTACAGTAAAAAAGAAAATATTACACCAAACCTTATAATATAAATAAAAATACCTTAAAAAGTGCACAAATCTCGCTAAATGAATTGAACAACCTCATATAAAAACGCTGAACGGTCATATAATTTTCATTTTTACGAGCTTTTCGTATTTCTTGTCTAAAATACAATTTTTTATTCAGTATTAAAAATATAGATACTGGACTACTGGAGTGAATACTGGAAAATATATGTCTCACGGTCTGGCCGTAGATTTAAAGTTTCACGTTAACACTTTCAGGTAGTATTAAGTATTAACCCACCAATAAATTGCTTTGGATTAAATATTAATACATAAAAAAATAAACTTACAAAAATTCTTCTCTTGTTTCGTGTCTAGTTGGATATTGAGGTTTAGATTCTATTTGAAGATTTTTTTGAATGTTTCTACAACTCTGATCAATTGGATTTTGATTATTAATAGGAGGTATGGTTGGTCTATATGTTAGAAACTGGTTTGAATTGCCCTGAAAATATAATTTATGATACCTGTATATTCAGGGGCGTGCCTAGGGGGG
>NC_042494.1:106774340-106780756 GCF_005508785.2 Acyrthosiphon pisum
GAAAAATAAAAATAATTATTAATATTTTATATTATCTAATATCTAATATATATGACGAGTGACGACAAATTATTCAAAATTTATTTTAATGTATTATACATTATTATTATTATTATTTTTTAAATATTACTATTGAATAATATGACACGATATCTGACATATGTATATTATATGAATATTTTATATATATACTTAAAATAGGTACGTTATTAAAAATGTTGAACCCCCCCCCCAAAAAAAATTTCTAGGCACGCCCCTGTGTATATTTTAATACTTCTAAAATACTATGAGCTAGGTAATCATACATTAAATATACAGTAATTTCGTCAAACTATGTTACAAAAATTAAGAACTTTTTAAAAATATACAGGATAGGTATCACAAAAAATTTTAACGTTTATTAAAATATTTTTTTATATAACTTGTAGTCTTTGTATACCTATAAAAACATTTTCGAAAAACGTTAATACTTTTTTCTTTGGAGATTTTCAAACAAATTCAAACAACAAATTTTAATTTAGTATATGGCAACTGGCTAATCGACTTGTGGGTATCCAGTTTATTAGATTTACATTAAAATATTTATAAGAACTTACAATTGGAGGTAGTCTAGAATATCCTGATACTGTAGGATCGCTGCATGATCTTTGACTTCTAGCTAAAATCGGGCTATCTTCGTGACCGCAAAAAGGGCACGGACTAAGGCGATCCCCCCAATGATCTTCTGCTTCCTCACAAGTTTCTATCTAAAAGTTACAATTTTACATTTTTAGAACAGCTACCTAGTACTAATTAATCTGTGGATTGTAATTATTTGTGTACATTAAATCCATTGTATCAATTCAGTGGTGGATTTATTGTGGGGGAGGGGAAGGCGGTACTTGTGAGCTGAAGCATCCACCGCTCCGCGTATTTACCTTTTGTTTTAAACTTTATTGTCCTGTGGTATTTTACAATAATATTAATATTACCTACTGAAAAATAATATCACAATATTGTAGTCTGTGATTGAAGAATTCACTGTTTATCATTCACCTTATATGGACTATTTTACAATTTCATCAGAAAAGTTGAAACATGGCCAATTTAATTGTATACACGTGGACTTTATGTATTCAGTTAAAAAGTTCTAAACTAGATTTATCAAGTGCAATGATAAATATCAAAATGTAATGAAGCGTTTGAACTATGCTTCAAAGTAGCAAAGTTCATGCATCAACATTTTAGAACAACATTTTAGGACTTAATTTTTAAATGCAGTTCAAAAATTAGAAATATTTTATGAAGAACATAAAGTTCATCAACTATTTGTAGTCATCAAACAGGGGTATGGAATCATATTAATATTAACGCCAATAGCATAAGCGGTGAAAACTTATAGAATCATTTTAACTTTTGATAATTTTTAGACCACATCAATCGAGAATTAAAATCAATATAAAATCTATATTCAATGATAATTTTTCTAATTTTATTCCTGAAGAGCTCCTTCCAGATAACAAAATTTCAAAATAGATAACTATTTTAAATTCTGCAATGTTCTATATGTTCAAGATTTTTACTTGCACCGAGGTTATATTATATTATATATTTATACGTAAGTACATTCAAGCCCGGATTAAGAAATTTTGAGGCCCAGGGGCCAACGTTTTAAATGAGGCCCTTGTACGAAAAAAAAATATTAATGTATATAATGTGTTCCGGGGGTGAAGTGATCAGTATAAAAGTATACCAAAAATGATAAAGAAATAGCCTTTAAAGATTGGGTCTAACTTTTTTTATCAAAATCATACATATCACGCATTTGTTTATGTATTTTCAAAAGTTTTTAACATTTTTATGTATTTTTTTTTTATTTTAAAGCTATTTAATTGTCCTATCAACACTCCAAAATACGCAATTGAACTAGAAATGTACTAATTATTTTTATTAAATTAAAAAAGTAGAAAAAAGTTGGCAAAAATTTGCATTTTTTAAATGAAATCGTGTATTATTCCAAATAATTTATTACTTGGTATGGGTTTTTTGTTTTTTATATTATTCTGCTGAATTATACTGAATAACACATTAATATACCTAGAATACCTTGAAAGTTTGGTTTTCATAATATATTCCTGTTAATCGTCACAATCTTAGTTTTCCTAGGATTGAGTCGGTTAATTGGTCGTCATTCGTTTAAATTGTATACTATTCGTTAAATTTTAGTTGTTATAATACAAAAACCAAAAACTCATAGTTAATAATAAATTATTTGGAATAATGTACAATTTCCTTTTAAAAATACTAATTTTTGCCAACTTTTTTCTCTTTTTTTAAATTTAGTAAAAATAATTAGCACATTTCTGGTTTAATTGCGTATGTCAGTTGATAGGACAATTACATAGCTTTAAAATAAAAATAAAATTACGTCAAAATGTTGAAAATTTTTGAAGATACATAAACAAATGCGTGATACGCATGGTTTTGATAAAAAGATACCTAGTTAATTGCTCATAACTAAAAAAATAAAAGTTAGATTCAATCTTTAAAGGGTATTTTTTCATCATTTTTGGTATACTTTCATATTACGTTGGCCGGTCACTTCACCCTGAAACACATTGTATATTATTTAATATTTTTTTTTTTTGTTCAAGGGCCTCATTTAAAACATATTAGGTATATCGGCACATAGCAATAAATAATGAATAATGTGTCTTTCTAGTTTCTAATTTATAAATTATAAAAACAATTTTATTGAACTTTTATCATAATGCACACTGTATATCATTTTACTTTTACTTTACTATTATTTACTAATTTAAACAGCTATAGGTACTCATCTCAAATTAATAATTTAACAAATATATTTTTTATATCGTATAGCAATTGAATGTCATAATACGTGAAGATGAGTATATGACCTTCATATATATTATAAGTTATATAATATTAAAAGATAACAATTGTCAATTTGTAATTTAAAATTATTAATTTTATTAAAACATTTATAATTGCAACTCGCATAATATATAATTTACAACTTAATAAAATATATTAATACACACAAAATTATGTTATCAAGAAAAATAACAAAAATGTTTGTGTTTTTGTATTGGATAATTTTTATTTTATACCTACTGATATAGTAATATTTACGTATAAACGAAAAATTTCAAAATATTTTTTACATGATGGATTTTTTTAATATCAACTGAGAAAAGCTAAGTTATTTCAACTGTAAATTAAACTAGTTAAGTTCATAAGTTGATTAGAAAATAAGCTAACTAGTTAAGTTAAAAAGTTAAAAAAAAATTAACTTAAACTTTTTAACTAGTTAATGCCCACCTTTGGATTTCACATCGTATCAATTAATTGTAGGTTCATTAGGAGGGCAGCTCATCAAATAACAAGTAATTAAAAATAATTATTATTATAATATATATAATATAATTATACATATATATAGCAATAAAATATCTACTTACATTTTTTGAATGCAAATGATCTCCTATAGGAGATCTACTGACGCAAGGCACTACGGCAAAAGTCAACGTCCTATTGAGGAAAGACTTCCTTACTTTTTCCCAAAGCCAAGTCATCCGAAATCATTTAAAAGATTTTTAAGCACGGTTATATTTTGAACTAGGTATATAGTATATTATAATGAAACAATCTCGCGAATAACCCCTTTCATTGCGGGTACTATACCTATTATATGTGTTTTACATATATGTGTGTCATGACAACCGTACTTACCTACGAGGTCCGTGTTTTAAAAAAATATTTGACACATTTGAGTATATATATACACACACACAGGCGTATACATTATTAATTGTACACCTATATAACGAGTAGATATAGATTTGAAAACTTGGTTCAAGGACGAGATATTGATTTTAAATTGTTAATGGTTTAAATTAATAATTTCAACATATTATATGTTTCATTCTAGTTTCATTTGAAAATATTTCGTAAATACGTAAAATTAATGAGGTGTAAGAACCGTATTATGTAATACGTACATAACGGTTACAACTTAAAAGTATGTGAAAAAAAATTATATATTATATATTATAATAATATAGGTACCTACTTACGTCTTACTACTTATAAATTGTTTTAGTACCTAGTTTGTAGGCAATGGTCGCAATGCGGCGCGTATGGTCTATTATAACCAAGCATTTAGAATTTTGGACAATCATTTTTTATACATATTCGATAGGTATTACAACGAAATTCTCAAAATATAATTTATACAAATTTTAAGCTACGAATAGACATTTTTTATTTTCTAGTTCTTTTTAGTTTTTTGAGACAAAATTATTTTTCTTGTTTGTCTAAAAGCTTGAAAGTGTTATACAGAATTCCCCAATCTTTTTTATAAAAATGTTAAAATATCAAATATACATAGTCACATAATATATTTTTATAAGTATTTGAACTTTAAAGTTCAAAATTTGACTGAATTTTTAAATTATTTTATACACAGTAAACAATTCATAACATTTTCAATTTTAATACCTTTAAACAGGTTCCCACTACATGTTTATACCATTTCGTGTAGTGTTAAATAGATTTAGTGGTGGCACGAGAGGGTTATTATGAGATAATAAAATAAATAAATAAATAAATAAAATTGTCTCACAGTTAAAATGTAGTGGCAGGTATATATTATAGTTATATAAGAAATGAGTACTGATAAATGATTGGGTATTTTGTATTTATATACAATATACTATAATTATATTATAAATTAGAATTTAGATAATAATTATTAATTACTATTAATTTACCAATACAGATGAAATCATTTTATGAAAAATAATAAGTATATGACAATATCAATTAGCGATAATGTAGGTTAAGTTTGTTGTCAAATTTCAATACTCATTATTACATCCTGAATAGCTATAGGAAGTCTAGAATAAAGACTAGGTAGGTACTATACAGAGAAAAACTGTACTTCTATGTATAGCCCGTGCAGTATTATGTTCTGTGTAGGAAGTGCACGGAATAAAGGAAAATAAATCCAGCATAAAATTATATGCTTTGTTCACTGTTTAAGTCAGTGTCTCAATCTTTTACAGTGAAACAAATATGCAAAATTTATTATTTTTTAATAAATAGTAATAACCATATATTTATGATGCAATAATGCAATAGGTACCATGTATCTGCCAGGTGTGGATCTAGAAATGTTTTAGGTGCACATACATTGCCCATGTATGTGCCCATGGGGGAGGGCGTAAAATTGTCTTTATACTTAGGTAGGTATGACTAAGCTGCCTATACATTTTAAGTACCATGCAGGAATACATAAAAGAAAAGTTGGATCCAATTTATTGTATGTATACATAATATTATACATAATACAAAAATATTTCTAGGAATTTGGTGGTAGTCGTGGGGGGATGCGCCCCCTTCGCTACCCCCTCCAACTAGTATCCTGCCATGTATATTCATTTCAAAAAAGGTGGTTAAGTGGATTTCACTCTGCTATACAGTAGGTTACAAGTGGGTCACTGTATAATGGATGGTATTAAATTTGAATTCAATGATATAATATCATTGTATAAGAAAAACGATTCTGAACGGAGACGGTATGTGGTATGTCAGTCTAGATATTAGACATACATATTATAGATATACTTATCTATAGAATTATTAATAATTTTCAAATTGATCATATCACAATATCCATTAGGTAACGCGTTATACATCAACAACAAACCGTGGTACTATCATAGATATGTAATAGTATATTTTAGAAGTTTCAAGTACCCACAAATAATATTATACAATCACAACAAAATAACTAAAATAGTTATTCCAGGTTTTTTAATATGTTATTTCGTCCAAATTTGAACTTAAAATTACTATAAAAATAAACTGTGCTTATGTATTTCTTAGAAATTTTGGTAACAGAGTTAAATATTTAAGTGGAATCTTGTTTTAAATTTTCAATCCTTAGATATAAAAGTTGAACATTTTATAAATTTTTAACAACAAAATAATTATACTAAAAGGTGATGACAGACACAAAAAAAAATAAAAAAAAAACACACATCATTGTAAAATCAATACATTCATCGTTCCACTCAGAATCTAAAATTTTTTTTTGTTTATTAGAAATTGTTTCTTAAATGTATTTCAAATAAATATTTCTTATTTTTAGTCTTCCATTTTGGAAATGCTTGGTTTCGGTTCAATTTTTTCCTCTTTATTATATTTTGTTAAATACCAATCATGAAAACTGTAATTTAATGATTGATTAATGATTATTTTTGAATTTCATTGTTTTAATCGTTGGTCACAAATTTACATTTTTATTTTAGAAGTTTCCACATGATAAGTTATAACTGATGATTGTATTAATGCTAAATATTTTAGATTCTGAGTGGAACGATGAATGTATTGATTTTACAATGATGTGT
>NC_042494.1:106782730-106803051 GCF_005508785.2 Acyrthosiphon pisum
TATAGGTCAATTTTTTTTAATACTATAGATAAGTATACCTAATAATAGGTATGTCTAATACCTAGACTGACAAACAGTCTCAGCTCAGAATTGTTTTTCTTATCCAGTGATATTATATTATCATTGAATTCAAATTTAATACTATCCATTATACAGTGACCCACTTGTAACCTAGTGTACAGCAGAGCGACATCCACTTACTTACCTTTTTTATAAGAAATATTTATTTAAAATACATTTAAGAAACAATTTCTAATAATACTTACAGTCTTTTTCTTTTATTCTCTTTTTTCATTTAGAAATTTCGACAGACAAAAAAATCAATAAGCATTAGAACATATTTTATTTTTATGCATAATTTATTGGCATATTATTCATTTTAATTATACACAACTGAATTTTATAGCAATATTTATGAATTAATAATTTTAAAGTTGAACCGTCAAAATCGTTAAATTGTATTTTTAATGGTACGTTCAATCTATTCCGTATTTTAAAAAGAATGAGTGAAAAATCGCGGTGTCAGCTAAAATGGTTCAAAAAAAGAAAAATAATGGAAGAAGTAATTTTTCAAAAAAATGGAAAAAGTGAAAAATATTGGATTTCATATCAATCGTTTGAGTACCTAGTTCAAAAGAACACTCATAAAGGAGGAAAAACGAAAAGTCAAATTTAGAGCGTATATATCAACATGTATACATCAAAGGCAATTCCACTTGTTAGCTAAATTTATTTAGTATCGTACATAACAATGGAAAATTTTTTTAATAAAATAAAAAAAAAATAACATTACCAAACTGAATTCTTCATTTATTAAGAAAAAAATATTCAAAGTGAAATATTTGTATGGTCGCAACCTGGGGTAACACCAGCTAGTAATAAATAAATATTATTCTCAACTCCTATAACCCATAACAACCATTAATAAACAAACAGTTCTATCGTAAATCTCAAAATTCCTGTTTGATAGCATATCGGGGGTGATCAATTCCCTTTTTAAATTAGCCTATGACACTCACAAAGAATGTGGGTTTCTATAGGTGAAAGAATTTTCGAAATTGGTTCAGTAGTTCCAGAGATTACTCTCAACAATGGTAACTAACAACTCCTCTTTATATAATAGTATAGAAGATTATATTATTTATACCTATTTATTACTTTAAGGATTCCTTAATAAAGAATAGAGCTTTACAGGCCTGCAATTGAATAAGTTTTAGTCACAATGATTTATCATTAAATTCAAATTAAAATTGAAATAATTTATAAATTATTATAAATAATAACACTTTTTAATATTATAGTTTAATAGTATTTATTCAAAGTCAAATAGTAATTATTTATAAATAATACACAAAGTTCCAAATTATAAAAATCCATTTTTAATAAATTGTCAAACAATTAAAGACAAGTTTAATATATTATGTATTATCATTTATTAATAATAATACAAATACCATAGTTAAATACTTCTTTTAAAACTAATTTAGGTAATTAAAAAAAATACATACCTAAGATATACCTAACAGATATGACATACAATTATATTTGCCTAATAAGATTAAATTTTTATAAAAATTGACGAAATTGATTTATACTTTACAGTGTAAAGTTTACACCTTCCTGTTTTTGCTAGGAAATAAATTATTTTACATTTAACTGTACTCTGTAAGGCGTAATCTGACAATAGATAAAAATTAAAACAGAAATATATTTTTAAATGAGTACATACTTAATGCATCGGAAAAAGTACATTTTTAATTTAAAAACACCAAAATACGCCTTTGTAGTGTCTCCATAAATTAATATTATATTTAAAAACAGTTAATCAATACAAATATAGTTGACTCTAGAAAACTTGAAGTTAACGGGGATATGGCATTTAAATAATTTTAGTATTTGAGACATCAAGAATTTCAAGATGAAAGGTTCAAGTTACCAAACTGATGATAAAAAAATTTGATTTATTTGACTTTTTTGGTATAGTTCTAATAATAAATAATTTTTTTTTAATCTGGGATCTTCAACTTTTTTAGGCAGCAGGCCTATTTTAAATCGCACAGGCTATATTTGTAATAACAACGTGTTTAAATGATTAAAATGTACATCCTATGCTTAAAATGTGTCTGCGGATCTCAAACAACGACAAGGTAGGCCACAGATTGAAGACCACTGTTTGAAAGTAAATATAAATGACACATAATACTTTCTTTTCTTTACAATTATATGAATGATTGGAAGACTAATATTATACTGTCCAAACTAATGCTTTTAAATATTATATTTTATAATACTTTCATTAGGCAACAATCATTAATGATTTATGAGTAAGTTATAAGTATAGCTAGTCCGATAATAGAATAGTTTAAACCTAATCAACAATAGATATTAAAAAGTAAACACATAACATAAAAACAAATAATAATGACTTAATTATACAACTATTATACATATTAGTAATAGTATTATATAATACTCAAAGTTTAAATGATTTATGAAAAAATAAATCAAAACAGTTAAGTTATACAAAGAATCAAACCATATATAATGACTGAAAAATAAATAAATTATCGCCATCGTGTCATAGAATCAGCTTCTGGAGAATTATTTTTTGAACCAGAATTAGTAGCACGTCTCATCTAAATAAACCATTAAACAATATTTTATTAATAATATTATGTAATTGCGTTTGAAAATTAAAAGCTTATGATAATTTATGAGTTTAATTAACTATTAATAGGTATCTGAACATCAACTTAATTTCATACAATTTACAAGACCTTAAAATTTTAAGTATATTATTATTTAAATTTAAAAAAAAAACATTTGTGTTCTATTTTAGGTTATTGTATAGAGCACATTTTTTCAAATGAATGTTATGCATGTTAATTTAATACTAAAGTGTATGTGTATTAGGGTGTTCCTTAATTTTCAATTTCAAAATATTATTGGTCTCACCCCCTAAATCGGTGTGTATACATATAAAAATGAACTGCAAGAAATTTTAGGTCGATCAAATAATGTTAACCCGTACCGACTTGAAGTCGAAGTTTGAGCTTAATACATTTTTAAATAATTCTAGATATTTTTGGTATTTCCGTAAATATTTCATAAACCGTTATGAAAATCGTATTTTTTCATAATATGGTTTTTCAAGTAAATTCAATTTCCCATATATTTTATAATTTAACATTTTTTGATAATTCTATTTATTATCAAGATGCATAAGCTTTAATCTTAAAATTCACAATTCCTCCACAAATATATTATTTACATTTTATTATTTTACTGTAGGATCAATATATTACTCAGGCAGCACTACTGAGTGCCCTCCCTTATCTGTCAGTCTCACTATGTAAATATCTTATATCAAAATTACTTATTGTACAGAAATGTTGTATAGACTATAGATTGTAATTAAAAATATTTTTAATAATAATAATAAAAAATTACAATATTTGGTAAAATTGATAAAATAAATAATATAAATTAAAAAATATAGGCACCATAATTTTAATTATACATTATGTTGTTGTTGAAATGTACTTTTTTTACAATTGGGGAAAGTTTTTCGATTTATTACGTAGTCTATATTACAATTTAAAGCTTCTCAAGTAGCCTGAAGAACATAATATACAGAATCTCAAATACTTAATTGACATCTATCTAACGCTCCGGCCAGTTTCGGTGTTATAAAATTTATTTTTCTCCGGCATTTCTTTTTTTTAGTTGGTGGTTCTATTAACTGTAAAGAATTAATGCTGGTCTCAAATTCCGATATTTCGCTACTCTCTAGACTATTAGTTTCTAAATTTTGCTCAAATGAATTATCAAGTAATGTCTATGTTGAAGCACAATTTTAAATATACATTTCTTTTCTTTTCGTTTCATTCAACTTTCGTTGAATGTGAATATTTGCTTTTATTGCTCCTTTAATATCTATACCTCCGAGACAACCAGGACGTCCAGGTCAACGCTGGTTTAATCAGTTTAAAAGTTTAAACATAGACATTACTTGATAATTCATTTGAGCAAAATTTAGAAACTAATAGTCTAGAGAGTAGCGAAATATCGGAATTTGAGACCAGCATTAATTCTTTACAGTTAATAGAACCACCAACTAAAAAAAGAAATGTCGTGGAAAAATAAATTTTATAACACCGAAACTGGCCGGAGCGTTAGATAGATGTCCAAAAATGTCTAGAATTATTTAAAAATGTATTAAGCTCAAACTTCGACTTCAAGTCGGCACGGGTTAACATTATTTGATTGACCTAAAATTTCTTGCAGTTCATTTTTATATGTATACACACCGATTTAGGGGGTGAGACTAAAAATATATCATTATTTTTTTTTCCCCTATGGCTAAGGAACACCCTAATGTGTATATAAACAACAATTTAATTTTATAATTTACTATTTATAAAATAATTAATTACATTGACAGCAAATTAAAAAATGTATCCTAGATTAGCACTACACTTTTCTAATTGTGTTAGTTTCTGCTATGCATTGGAAATTTAATAATATTACTGCAAGTTAAATTTTTTACGAGTTGTTATTAAATAATTTTTGTGAATTTGAAATAGATTGAAGTTAAATTTATTAGTAATTGTTTTGACTGACTGATAACAGAAGCTAACTAATTTACAAATTATGTTTTATCTTGTATAACTAGAAATTAAACCGTGTGGTATAATATATAGAATAGACGCTTAGATCAGTAAAGTACATAAAATATAGATATCTATATGCGAGCAATAATGGCCTATATAAGTATATTATAATGACTGAATAGTTGTACCTACATTGTACACCAGGGATCGTCAACCTTTTCCAACAAGTGAGCCACTTTAAACTTTCAAGTACCTGGTGATCTACCACTATTTGTTTAGGTATACTATTTATATTATTACAAGCAGCATAATAATAATAAATTGTAAAAAAATATTCTTCTTTCATTATGTCTCTATTGGAAAATGCTATACTTTTTTTTGTTAAAAAATCCTTTACTTAGTACATAAAGTATAAAGGTGTGTTTAAGTCTTAAACTTTAAGGTAACGCATGTGATTAAGAGATATTGGTATAAAAAATTTTAAATTAATAAAAAAAATAAATTTTGAATAAAATATATATATAATTTTATTTAATATTTCTGAATATATATATTAAGATTTCATGCAATTATCTATAAATCTGTAATATATATGAATTTTTACCCAAATATGCAATATATGTAAAAAAAACCATCAACCATAGAATCTAGGTTATGAAATATCAACATGTTTAATAAGCATTACTCTAATTTAAGTATTGAAAAACATGCATTTGCATAAAATCTGGGACCTACTTATAATAATAACTCATATAATTACATTAACAGGAGATGTGCAACTATCTGTCTGATTATTTTGTGTCTTCGCCTACAAACAATAATACAGTAAAGAGTTAAAAATATAATATGTACACAGTGAACTTATTTAAGTCATTTAAAAATAATTTTTTTTTTTTTCAATTCATTTTAAATATATCTTACCTTATTATATTGACTTCTGGATAAACTATCACTTCTAAAATCTTTATTAATTTTTATATTTTCATCTTCTTTTTTATTGTAGCCTAATGGTTTGAGAATTGCAGAGTTGGATATATTTTCATTCACTGGGCCTTCTATGAATGCATTTAAAGTAAGTACAATATATGTTCCATCAAATAATTGAGACTAAGCTGGGTGATCCATTTAACGTAGGACACATTATTCAAAATATTTTAATGTTTTTGAAAAATTTATTTTTACATGGTTTGAAGTTTTTAAAAAATATATAAAGTTTAGTAAATAACAATAAAAATGTTAAGGATAAAAATATATATATATATATTTTAAAAATGTTTTTTTAACAACTAGAAACCGTAAAATTTTTTATTTTCAAAAATATTTATGCTTTATGTAATAATGAGTTTTCAATGATAAAAGAATCACCCGGTACTTTGTACTGTGACAGAACATGCAGTAACTAAGCAAAAATTGTTCTTTTTTGCATTCTCATAGTCATGTGTCACCCTGTCATAGTTAAATCGGTTTCAATGGTAGGGTGGCATGTGGGAATGAACAGGATTGACATGTTTTCTGCTGGACAAAGTATAAGTAAATAAAATGTAATATAATATATTTACCAGAGTTTAACTCCTTAACCAATGATGACATAGCATTTGTCACTGAATCTGCAGCGACTAACAAATCATTTCTTAAACTTCGATTGCCACATGTGACAGAACCACTTGCACCAGAATTTAAACCAGATGAATTAACAGGTGTACCTTTACAAAAAAAATACATATTAATTAATTTACTATCTTTTTAAAAGAAAAATTATATCATTTTCCTACTTGCTAGGGAGTTACCAGTAAATGCTGATCTTACATCACCAACCATTAATGAGTCAGATGTAGACATGAGAGACAGAGATGAAGCTGAAGTCAAAGTTCCGCCAGGTGTAGGAGGTGCTGACTTTGAGGGAGGAGGAGATTTAGTTGAGCGTGGCGATGAATTTGGAGTTGAACGTGGAGACCCTTGATGATTCTAAAAAAATATTGAAATTTTTATTCTCTGTTTAAATATCTAATTTTATAAACATTTTAATGTGAAATTTCTATTAAAAAAGTACTTAAATGCTTATTAGATTTTTTGATTTCAGTATGAATTATTTATGAAGAACCTTATGTTATTGTCAAGCCTGAGCTATAAAAATTGAAAATTTTTAACTACAAATAATACAGAAGTGTCTAGATTTTCAATTTGTCAATGTTTATAAAAAGAGTATGCTGATGTATTTTAGATTGTGAGCAATGAATTATTAATTTTACATGATGTGTTTTTTTTTTAAATTTTTTAAATTTTTAAACTTTTGTTTCTATCATCACCGTTTGGGGCAGTAAAACTGCTGTGTGAATCAGTAAAAAAGTTAAACTAGTTAGTGCATTAGGTAGGTCATTTAAACTTCCCAGTAGTTTTCAAAAGTGCCGGGAAAAACAAACAAAAAATTAAGGGTCTCGATGCTAGTTTCTCAAATTTTCCACAATTCTATAAAATTTGAATTTCTAAGCTACTATGCGATACCTATTTAGGGGGGGGGGTAGGGGGTAGATAGGGTATATAATATTGAAAAAAATGACTTTACGGGAATAACTCTCAAGCTTTGGAGAATCGTTGGATTTTGATGACTATTTCTTTTATCTGAAAGAAGAAGACTTGTATCGATCTCTGATTGTGTGTGTTTTATTTCAAATAATTGTATTAAAAAGTTTGTAAAAAGTAAAAGTTTTCCGCCTTAAGGAAAAACGGAAAATTTTACGCAAAATCGGTTTTCGACAAAATCAAATTAAATTTTTATGAGAGTTTGAAGTTCAAATTTTTACAACATTGGATATTCACTCAATTTTTCATGTAATGATTTTCTTATTTTGTTGTAATTTAAAAACAAATAACCGTAGAGAACCACAGAATTTATATCATAATATGTTAATTTTATTAATTTCTATACTTGATAAAATTTTCAAAATATTTTGACTATTTCAATTTTCAATTTTTTTAGTTTTATTTCTATAAATTTAAATTAAATTTTATTCGTTTGGTAAAAAAGCGTGAAAATTGAATACAAGGCTCCTGATATATTGTAACAATAGCAGTTGAAAAATATTAAAAATACATGGGCACATTTTTTTATAAGCATTTAAGTTTGATTGTTGACAACATTTATCAAAAATCAATTATACCGTATTAATAAAAAGTAACAACAATAAACATAATAAAATATCCATACTGACAAACCGTCTCTGCTCAGAATAGTTGATCGTATACAATGATATTATATCATATCCAAATTTAATACCAAACATACAGTAACACACTTGTAACCTACTGTACAGCAGAGCGACATCTGCTTGCCCACCTTTTTAGTATTATGTATTAATCGCCATAATAAATCTTATAAGGAACCAAAATGTCAAATGCCTAAATAGCTCAACATTTTTCAAATATTTTGAAAATTTTATAATGTATAGACAATGCTAATATAAACATTTGGAATAAATACAGGTATTCATTTTTAAATTACGCCAAAAAAATCAAATCAATTTAGTTAAAAACTGGTTTTGTTTTTCGGTTTTCCTAATTATTTTGAAAAATACTAGTTATTATCAATGTATAATAATACATTATAACACATTATAATACCTCTTCAAAGTATCAACTAGATCCAATTTTTTTTTATCAGAAACCACCCTTAAATTTTAAGATTGAATCATTTTTTTCTATTGTATATCAAGTATACAGACATAAAAAAAACATAAATGCACCAGAATATAAAAATTATATTCCAAAGTATAAATTATTAATACTATTTTATAATTAACTGATCTAGTTAGAATGTATGTATAATATACATTGTTTAAATTATTTACTTTCAGAAGTTTCATTAATCCCTCCAATTGGTCCATTAATTGTCTTCTAGAATCCTGTAAAGATGTTAAATGTGATTCTAATTCGTGTTTTCTATTTCTCAATGCACGGAGTTCACTCATAAGTGCTGGATTATCTTCAGAATATCCAGAACAAAAACCTTCCATTTCTTGTTGTTTTCTACATAAAATTTAAATAATTATTAAAATATATACTAATTTTACACAATAACAATTCATATAGTACCTACCTAAGTTTTGAAATTTCTTTCATAATTTCTCTATTTTTAGATTCCAGTTGAATAATAAGTTCTCTTTGAGCTCTAGAAGTATCTAAGCTTAAAGAACCTTCTGATGGAGCTCTACCCTAATAAATATAATAATATAATAAGGGCTCAGATTTATATTTAGATAAAAAAATAGTCAAATATACATTTTATAAAATATGATCTCTTATATAAATTCTTTTATGAGGGTGTTCCGCTCACATGTGTTGTCCCCGATTTGACGCTTAGCAGAACACGTGTAGCTTCATTAATTTAAAAATTAGAGAGGATTGACCTCTTATAAAATTTAAAGGTAAAATTATTATCTAGGCAATCGCAGACTTTTTATTATAATTTAATTTTGAAGTTATGAGTATTTTAAAATTGTAAATTGTCTGTACATCTTAAAATATTCATAACTTGCTTGAATTAAAATATAATAAAAATCCTAGGAGATATTGAGATATCTAGATAATAAGATAATAATTTTATAAGAGGTCGATTCACTCTAATTTTTAAGCTAACAATGCTGAATGTGATCTGCAGAGTGTAGAATTGTCTATGTTAAACACCCGTAAGACAGAGACAACACATGCAGGTACCACACCCATTTAAGGGTATCGGTGCCGGTGCGTTTTTTGGTACAAAAACATGTCTTACAGGAAAAACTCTCACAACCTGTAGAATTGTCGGATTTCGTTAATTTTTTTTTATTTTAAAGTAGAGAACATTTTATAGGTCGGATCAAAGCCCGATTTTGAAAACTATAATTATAGAAACTGGAATATGCATTTGAAAAATGCATAATATTTGTCCTTTTTCAAATGCATTTTTCTACTACTATTCAAAGTAAAATAAAAAATCGAGCTTTGATCTGACTTGTAGAAACTTCTCATCTTTCAGATAAAAATAAAAATTAACGAAATCCGACAACTCTACAGGGCGTGAGAGTTTTTCCCGTGAAGTCATTTTCGTTGATATGATATACCGTATCGACCCTGTCTAAATAAGTATCAAGCTGTAGATTAGTGGAAAAGTATTATAATTAAGGCAATAACTAAAATATAAAACATAATATTCAAATAGCATAGAAATTTTGAAAATTGGAAATACTGGTACCGACACCCTTAAGCATAGATAACAACTATAATCGCTGTTAAAAATTATTCACAAAGTACTATGTCCCAAAAACGGCTCACTGGACTGGCTAAAATTTGTACCAAAAAATAATTATCTGAACAGTTGGGCTGAGAAGCTATCATAAATTACTTTGCTTCCAAAAAGTCAGGAAGAAAATGTAATAATAATTTAAATATTAATAATAAATTAAATGTTTATTTTGTAGTTTTAATGTTCAAAATGTTTTTAGTAAAAAATTAATAAACTTATGCTATTTATGCCATTATTTTTAAATACGTTTTAGAGATGTAGGTAGGTATATTACTTAATAATATTATTTATATTACTCTAGTGACTTTAGATTACATTATTCTGCATACTGAGGCTTTTCCCAATGTGATTCACCTTGGGCCCCTAAACCTAGCGGCGGTGCTGTAAATATTCTTACTTATTTGTATTTATTATAAATATTAATTGTAGTAGAACCTTGGTTAACCGTCAGTTACCGGACTAGAGCCTTGTCGGATGATCAAAAAGACGGCTAAGTATAAAATATTTTTATACATAATAATATGTAGGTACATATTATAATATACACTTTATTTATTATTATTTTAATTATAACATACATAATTACCATTTATTATTTTTTTTAAATATACAAAACACTTCATATTAATATATTATGTACAATTATTATTGTTTGAAAAAGTCGATTAATTAAAAAAAAAAACTTTAATGGTTAATCAAGGTTCTACTGTATGACTGTAACATAATAGTATATTTGGTTATTATACTAATATTAATTACTATATTTTATAATTACTTATTTATTACAAGTCATAATAAAAAAAAATATTTTTTATTCTGTTACATTCAAGCTTGAGTTGTTAGATTTGGCAATAAGTATTCCCAATAATTCAAATAACCCTTAAAACTTAAAAAAATTACAAAAATATGCACTGATAATTTAAAAGGTAGGTATTTAGTAAATAAGATCAACAAGAAAACAAATGCTAAAGCATAAAAATCTGGGTACTGGTTATTATAATATACAAATTGTTAAAATATCTTTTTTTTTTTATCTATGATTGTATTCAAATTCATGGAACATTACATTATACAACTTACTACTTTAGCTTCAGCAGCAAGTCGTGCAGCATATCGTGCAATTAATTTATGTTCATCGTCCATTGACGTGTAATCTAAACTCATTGTGCGCTTATCAGGACTAAAAAAAAATTCAGTAAATTTCATGAAAATATTATTTATTCAATTCTATTCAAGAGAAGAACTGTACATGATGGCCGACTTGTGCACAGAGATGTGGCATTACTACACGGCAGACGTTGGTTTACCCAGTTGGGATGACAAATGGATGTTGTCTGACAGCTGCCTAATGAAAACTGGCACAACTGTGTACAGTTCTTAAATTGTATAGAGTATAGTTATATTAACTATATAATCAACTTGCCTTCTTGAACTTGTTTTACTATCCAACGTATTAAATTGACTACTAATAGATAATTCAGAAAATCCATTGTGGCACGGCAAAGGTGACGGAGGTCTGTCATAACACGGATAACATTAATCAACAAATTGGTTTACATATTGTAAAATTATTATCCTTACATTATATGTGATAAATTAATAGTCTTTTCTGGCTCCTCGGGAAAACGTGGTATATTAGCTTTTTCTTTTTCTGGTACACAGCGAAATGATTTTCGAAGAGAATGTCCAATTTGTTTACTAGGAGATTTCTACATTGTAAAATAAAAACTTCTTCAGTAAAGTAAGCGTGGAAACTGTCAGTATTGAACGATTATTTTGAATTTGATAACAATCAAAAATGAATGCATTCAAAGGTCAAAACACAGTTATTATTTTCTTAGTGAAGCTCAGCTTATACAAAAACAATCATAATTTTTTTAAAATAAGTATTCCTACCTGCTTATATATTATGTAATGTAAACTTCTGAGAATGTGAGAATATAGAGAAAATATTTGTTTATGGAACGATCTATTATAAATTTATTGAAACAATTCTATATAAATAAGGTTTAAAAAAAAACCTTTATTAAAACTGCACATTTTTTGCAAAACGAGTACCTCGCTAGCTATCGCTTCACTCTGAATCTAAAGTGTATGTAGAATAATAAACATACATAACTAGTATACTCTTTAACATCATGCTCAATTGTATGACTAGATGCAACTCGTCCTCTCCAAAAGCATTCTTGACACATTTGAAAATTATGACATTTTTGACAACGATATCGAAATCCGGTAAAATTATCACGTCGACAAGCATCACAAGAAATAGGATGAGTAACTAAAAAATAATTATAATAATTTTCTTTTTAATAAATTCCTATATTAATTTTATATTTACCAACCATTTTCAACATTTGCTAACCGATGCAATAATGGTAACCATACAAGACAAGCAGGTCCAGGATCTGACATCATTGAATCCATAAAATCATTTACAGTCACTTTACCATTCTTTAAATAGAAAAAAAATTAACAAAAGATTACAGGTTCAAATTTAAAATTGTTAAGATAAATTTAATAAATAAAAATATAAATTATTACTAAAATGTATTTTACCCCAGAAAATATTTCAGCCGATATCTGATCAGTATAATGAAAAGAAGGAGATTCATATACAGCTGAAGGAAGTACTAATACTTCTTGTAAATATTCTCGAAATTTCCAAGCTACCATGTGTCCATTTTGGTCGCATATTTGTGAAAATATATCTATAGTCAATAAATATATAGGTAACCAACAATTTATTTACAAATAAAACATTTTGTATTAACTAATTTACATCTAAGTTTATCCATAAGTTTCCCAGAACACATTGTAACCAAAGCTACTTTTATAGATAATACTCTTATTCTTCCCATAGTATCATTACTGTAAAAAAAAAAAGTTTTTAGTATTAATAATATATTAGCAGCAAAAATATGTCATACACAAATGTGTTATCATAATTCATAGTATTGTATTGCTTATGATTCTGATTTTCTTTTTTAAAATATGACTTATAGTAATATTTATTTGTTACTGTCAACAAAGACTAATTGAAACATATACCTTATATATAATATATAAAAATCTAGGGTCATGTCTTTGTCCGGAATAAACTCCGAAACTACTGGACCCCAATCTTGATGAAATTTTTACAGTGTGTGTAATTTGGCCAAATTTAAAAGATAAGCTAATTTATAAAGGGAGAGGACCAACTCCGGGAGGTTTATGAGATTTTAGATGGAAATTTTTGTTTATAAATGGTTGCCATAAGTAACGTCAATAAAATGAATCGTTCTAGAAATTTCAATCCACAATTATAGTGAATCGTTTTAATTCGTTGCCACGAGAACAAACAAACCATTTATTATATACATTGACGATTTGTTATTGTATATATTATACATATTCAATCAGTATTATTATTATGTGTCTATAAGCAATGATTGGTTTTTAAGCTATATAATCTATATAATAATAATAATAACAAAAAAAACTATTTGCTTTACTTTTTAAATATAAATTATGATATAATATCTAACTAAAAAAATGTGAAATGAAAATCTCTGTACAGGCTAAATACTGGAACTACTTATCAGATCTTCTTGATTTTTTTTTTAAACAAAAGAGTATTTCACGGAGAATATTTATATAAAAGAAAATTTTAGGAAAATCCACCAGTGTATAATATATTGGTTGCTATTGGTTAATCGAGCATGTTTGTTGATTTGTATTATTATCTTTTGTCAATATACAAATATATAATATATACAAGAAAATCTGATAAGTAGTTCCAGAGTTTAGTCTGTATAGTTATAGTCTGTGTATTTATATAGTTAGATTTATATATATATATATGTATAAATTAATGTTTGTGGGTAGATTAGACCTCTGGGAAGAAGATAGGTTAATTATACACAGTCCTGTAAAGAATACTTTTAAAAAGTACTTGAGTAAATACTCAAATACATTTTTTTAAGTATTTAAGATACTACTCAAATACTTTAATTGTAAAGTACAATTGTTACTTTAAGTGTAAAGTATTTGGAATACTTTTTAAATACTTTTGGTTTTTAAAGTGGGTTTCTAATCATCGTAATATAAACACATAGGTAGTAGGTAATCTAATAGTTATCTAATAGTTTTAAAGGGAATATTGTTATTCAATATCCAATAACTTTTTTTAGAAAGCTGGTTCTCACAAACCTTTGGGCTTCGGCTAACACAGAAATACAGAATATTAAATAAAATTATTATTCCATTATTGTAGTTGACAATAATATTTTTCCAACCAATTATTTCTAATAAAAATAAAATGTTCAAAATAAAAAACCAAAGTATTTAATACCAAAAAGTATTTAATAAAAAAAAAAGTATTTAAAATACCATTCAAAATACTTCATGCTGAAAGTATTTAAAAAGTTATTCAATACTTAAAAAAGTATTTGAATACTTTTACTTAAATAGTTTAAAGGACTGATTATACAAAGGGTTAAATTTGTTTTTTTTATTCATCGGATTTTAGTACGGTTTGGTTTGGATAGGATTTTGTATAAATTGATTATATTAATCTACCATAGGTGGAATTAAGTAAAAACGACAAACTTGGTATAACTTTGATACTTAAATCATACACTTACGTACAAACAGTGCAGGGTCCACGATCTACCGCAGGTAGATTGCCTATTTGATAATGTACTGCTGCGAAGCAGAATTTTGTTCGGGGCAACGGAAAAGTTAAGATAAATTCTGAACACCATACACCGAATATTAAATAACGAATTCAAGAAAGTTTGAGTCATATAGAGTTGATACATTTAACGGGTAACAAAGCGCACGGGATCAGCTAGTATATATATATATAATATAGACTATATTCAATAATTTTGATTTAATCAGTTTATATGTATTTATGAATATTAGTAGACAGATATTTACAAGTACAGTACCTATTTTCTTTTCATCTGGTTTTATGAGTCAAAAACAAATATTGTGTGAAAACAGCCTCAAAGTAAATGTTGGTACTTAAGGTTTAGATACAAACATTATTATATTGAACCAATTATTTGAACTATATTATGTGCCAGAAGAATACATTAACGTGACCTGACCAAAAAATGTCCAAATCTGCACATTCCTCATTCAATGACAACAATTTTGGTACGTTTGGCAACACTCAAGACTTTGATTTTTATATATAGAACCAATACGGTCTCCCCAACAAAGTGGGGAAATTGTGTCATAAAGGATCGCTGCTGTCAGTCGGCATGCACAAAACGGTGATATCCTCTCCTGGCGCAGAGTATAGTAACTAAGAACTTATATGTGTACCCATGAAGATGAGAGGTAGATGTTAGTTATAAATTATTATCTTCCTAGCCATACTATTTAAAGGTAGATATTTAAGATATTTAACCTCAGCTAGAACATAATTTCTACCTGCACAATATAATCTAATACAAACACATAATATTATGAAAGTATTAATATTAAACAATACTATAGCAATAGGCATAAATTGTAAAAATCTATTAAAAAAATGTTGTTCCCACATGTATTGTCTCCAGTGGCGCATTTAGAATGTTTGCACCCCGAGGCGATATAACCAATGTTCACTTAAGTGCTTTCAAATTTTTTTCATTAAAACATTAACTTACGCAGAATAAACAGACATAATCCAATTAAGAAGAATTGTAGTCAATAAATCATCATGTACATGTTGTTGAGTAGGTAATCGTTTATTCAAATTAAGATACAGACTTGTTATAAGTGTCTCAAATTTGGAAACATTTACTTCAACGTGAGATTCAAGTGTATTTAATCCATTTTCACGAAATGCTTCAATAACATTCCATATATCAATCATGTGTACTAAAAAAATATTTATCATTAAATGATTAGTGTTTGACATAATGAATTGTAAAATAATGAAATATGATGATAACATTTATAACTGAATACAACCATGTTTTAAATTTAAACAATACCTATAATATTTCATCTGACATTTTGACAGTATAATAAAATATTAAACAATCATCATTATTTATTATCTTAATTCATAACTCTTTCAAACAAAATGTGAGAAGTCTCAATGTACCTATAGTAAATAGTAGCTATTGAAATAAATAACTTTTCTCCTAAGTCATTATTTACATTGAAATGATAATTTATTTATTTTTTAAATATATATAATACACATAGTAGTAAATAGTAATATTATTACTTCTTGCTATTTGTGAAATTTGTCAAATCGGTAGCAATGTAACATATCCTACATACGAATAATCATTGAATGAAATTGTATTGTTTGTAGTCATAAATATTTTCTAAGCGTTTTAATAGAAAAATTGTTATGGGTGAAGTGGAGGTCTGATAATTCACATATATTCACGAATATGAGCCTATCCATGGGTTCCATAAATTACCCCGTGTGGCCATGTCTCCCCCACTTGGAATCCCCAAAATCTTGTAATACATCTTTATTGAAAATTACTACTTAATAATATCATTGATTAAGTATATTTAAAACTAGTAAGCATTGAACCAGTAGAAGATTGGCACAAATTCGATATTAATTTAAGAGGATGTCACACCCGCATGTGTTCTCCCAGTCTTACAAATGTACAACATAACAAAAACTGTTTTTGCGGGACAACTTTTATCTTTCTGTGTTTATAGTAGTGGCTCCAAAATTTATGAACATATAGGGTGGAAAATTATCTATGCAACAGCGTTCCCATATTTTAGATAATATAAATACAATAAAAGTTATTTGCTTCTAAACATTTGGTTTTTTTCATTTGCTTATAAAAAATTATTGGATAGTGCTATAAAAAAAAGCACGCTGTTGTACAGATAAAGTTCTTCTTTCGTGTTGTGAAAATTTGGTAGTTCTACAACAAATATGGTGTGAGAAAAATTGTCCTGCGCAAAACAGTTTTTGCTATGTTGTACATTTGTAAGACGGAGACAACACATGCAGGTGGGACATCAAGGATCATACCCTCTTAAAAGAGGGGTGGCCAAATTAATTGTTGTTGACTTAAATGTAATCAACTTACTCGATTCATTGGTTCTTCCTATTTTTCTTTACCCTTGCACATTTTTATTACATGTTAAGAGAAAATGGGTCAAATTGTATAATGTTAATGAATTTTTATATCTGTGGGTTAAATAAAAGCCTAGAACTATGATCAATTGATCATACGCAACGTGGTTTTAACTCAATGCGACTCCATTTGTCTTTTTCAAATTTTTTTCTGAAATAATAAGAACAATTTTGTATGACAAATTTTTGTTTAACCCATAGATATAAAGATTCATTAACATTATACAATTTAACAAATTTTTTCTTACCATGTAATAAAAATGTGCAAGGGTAAAGGAAAATAGAAAGTCCACCCGTTGGCCACCCCTGAATTTTAAGTATCATCTGCAACAGTAAAAATACTTATATTTATTTTTTAGTGATTTAGATGTATTAAAAGTAGCTATTTGTAAAATATTATTAGGTATGTATTATATTCATTATTTAAATTATTAATCTACCTTTTCTACCTATAAATTAATAAGTTATGAATTAATTATATTTAATTGTAACCATTATTAACATCTAAATTTAACGATAACCATCAATATCACATAATGTTCAGGAACAGATACATATTTGTTAATTTTAGAATAAACGGATTTTAATAAAACAAAATTAATCACATTTATTAAATACAAATGTTATATGTGCTAACTGCTAATTATACCATAACAATTATTGCATTTATGTTAATACATTTAAATAATACTCACAATAAACTTTTTTTTGGACATATCTGAGTTTACACGCTGTTCTATACGATGCAAAACGTATCATATCATAATTCTGACATCGCATTTCTTGTAAAAGTTGTAAACGATAATCTGTAGTTGTTCTTCTATCTGCAGTCATGCTGCAATCATTATTCATAATACATATAATATAAAAATAACAATTATTATGAGTAGTAAAAGAAGATACTCAATAAAATAATAACCATATTATTGAATATTACGTACATGCATAAAAAGCAAAACAAAAAATATTTTGGGCTTAGGTAACTAAAAGAAAATTGATTTCAACCATGATAAAATTAATTGAAATTGGTTGTATTTTTATTTTTAAAAAATTCACTCACAAAATAAAGTTTATTTTTCAAACTACGACTTACATGGTTTTAAACGTAAGAAGGATCCTTTTAAAATTAACTCAGTGACAAAAAGTAATCATAATAATATTAAATATTGAATTTGTTAATCCGCACGACCTAACTACTTATACTAGACTGCCTAGAGTCTATAAACGACTATAACTGCTAAAAATTAAAATGATAAATACTAAATAATGAATCTTAAATTTAAAATATTATTATTATACATGTCATTATCCGCCCACGATTTTATCACACCATGATCAAAACATTCAACAGTAACACAGTAGCATAGAATTTGTTTTGGGCACGGCTGTAGATAGCGGTTGTGGTCGTGGTATTTCGTTCTATGATAATAGAAATTTGTGTGATGTGTTTTAGTTCCATAAATATCCACTAAGTCGGCGCTAGTAATGCTAAAAGGAAAATATCCCCCCGAACTCCGCCTGTTGTATAACATTTCGTAACCACAATATTCATCTCGTGACAAGTCGTACATTTCTCACATTATATTTCAGTACTAAAAAAAACCTTTTTAACCCTTTTAACCAAGATGGTTCTAGCCATGACAAAATATACTTTGTCACGGTTCTAGCTGTGATTTTAATCTTCATGATTAACCTGCGGTCATACCTGTCACTAGAAAACGCTATAATATCAGTTGTATCATGAAACAATAATATCATATCTGTTCAGCTTTGAATAAACTATAAACAACAAATCACATTATCACTGTCCGCCGAATTAAAATAATTAATTATATACTTATACATTTATAATATTATTTAGTTATTACAGTATTCTGTATTACACATTGATTGATTCATTTCAAATGAACTATGTTTAATTAAGCAAAATTAATACATACAATTAAAGCTAAAAGTTAGGAATATTGTATCCAAGCATCAGAGGCGTCATTTCAACTTTTTTTTTGTTGGTGCCAAAATGTTTGCAGGCTATTCAAATCATTACCAGGCCACATAGAACTTTTTTTTTGGGGGGGAAGGGGGTCAAGTGATGACAAAAACGATGTAGATAATACATTTCGATAATATATTGTGCTCCGATATAATGATTTAACTAGAATATAAAGCCCTATCTCCATGACTCCATATTATCATTGTAAAATTATGGAGATATACCATTTCCGAAACATTTGCGAATTAGGGAATTAAGCCCTAAAGTTTTTTCCTCTCGTGAAAATTTATCATTTTGGAGTTACGCTCTTGTACCTTTGCGACTTAGGCTGACTTTGTACCTACAATACGTTTTTTTTTTTCGTAATTATTCGAGGGTTTTTCCAGTGAGGTTAAATAACTATTGAGAAAATTACCATTTTGATCCAATTTTCTAAAAGAAAAGATTACTATATTACTTTTACTATATTACTTTTACTACATTATATTATTATGTTGAAATTGAAGAACGCCTTCTGGTAAAAATTAAGCTTACAGGATATGAAAAAAAATAAGAAAAAAGTAAAAAATAAAAATCATTGTAAAACCACAAGCTTCCACGCTCCGCTCATAATCTAAAAAATAGATTATATCAATATATTTTTATAATTATTTATTTAGTTAGAAAAAAAGGAGTATAATATATTAGTAATTTTGAGTACCTATATATAATTTGAATGTGAAGGATAAATTGCTTCCTATTTTTCATCACTTCATCAATATTTTACGGCATTGTTGAGTAACATTTTAACAAAAAGAAAAAAATTCAAAAATGTTTGTTTTAAGCAGGGCTTGAAACCGATTGAAATAATTTCGGTTTCGATTTTGTATACTGGTTTTTAATTTTAGATTCTGAGTGGAACGATGAATGTATTGATTTTACAATGATGTGTGTTTTTTTATTTTTTATTTTTTTTGTGTCTGTGTACACGATAAGTAGTCGAAATAATGCTACGATTTTCAACTTCAGTATCTTGTTCGATCAGAAAGTGAATATCGTTGGTGCATTGGGGAGGTCAAAATTTAAATTTCCTAGTAGTTTTCAAAAGCGCCGGGAAAAACAAAAGAAAAATTAAGGAAAAACGGGAATTTTTACGCAAAATCTGTTTTCGAGAAAATCGATTATGATTTTTGGTGTAACTTTAAAACAAATGACCGTAGATACATGAAATTTTCAATGGTTGTTTATATTTCCATTTTCTATTCACGATAACATTTTCAAAATATTTTGATTTATTTTGAACTGTTTAGAGACATTTTCATTTTCCATGTTTTTTTTAGTTTTTTTTCTAAAAATATCAATTAA
>NC_042494.1:106803719-106805068 GCF_005508785.2 Acyrthosiphon pisum
CTTATACAGTGACCCACATGTAACCTACCGTATAACAGAGCGACATCCACTTACCCACCTTTTTTTTTTAAAATTCTGATCGGAGCGATGTGTAGATGATGTTTTTTTTAAAAATGTTTTTAATTTTTTTCTTTGTTTCTGTCATCACCGTATTTGGGGCAGTAGAACTGCTTGGATTTTCTTCAATAGTATCTCAATCGATGGGAAAGTGAATCTAGTTGGTTCATTCAGAAGGTCAAAATTTAAAAATGCAATAGTTTTAAAAGCACCGGGAAAAATAAAATAAAAATTAAGGAAAACGGGAATTTTTAAGAAAATCGGTTTTCGACGAAATCAATTCTGGTTTTTGGTGTAACTCTAAAACAAATAAACAGATACATGAAATGTTCACTATGAATGTTTATATTAGCATTTTCTATACACGATAAAATTTTCAAAATATTTTGATTTGTTTTGAACATTTTTAGTCTCCAATTTTATAAGTATTTTTTCTATGAATGTCAATAACATTTTAAAGTTTGAAAATTATTATATATTGTTACAGTTGAAAAATATTAAAAATGCAGTCACAATTTTTTCTTTTAAGTATTTAAAGTTCATATGTTGACAAAATACATAAAAATCACGAAAATGTGCAAATTATTTTGAGTTAGAAATTCATCAAAATTTTTATTTTTGAATCTAAAATTAGAAAATTTAATACAAGATTCCTCATAAGTACGTATGTCTACCTTTATCAAAAAAAAATATCTACCGGAAAGTTAAATTACATTTTTACATCGTTGTATATTCTCTCGATTTCTCATGTAGGCATGAGTAGGCATGTATTGATTTTCTTATTTTTTTGTAATTCAAACACGAATACTTATAGATATACCTAAAATTTACATCATATATTATAACATCTTATCAATTCCCATACTTGATAAAATGTACAAAATATTTTGAGTCGTTTTGAGCGGTTTACGGACATTTTAAATTTTAAACGCTCAGAACCGTTTTTCTTATACAATGATATTCTATCATCAAATTCAAATTTAACATCATCCATTACAGACTATACAGTGATCCAATTGTAACCTACTGTAAAGCAAAGCGACACCCACTTGCCTTCCTTTTTTTTGAGCACCCCCTGTTAAAATCTTCTGGATCCGCGCCTGCATAAATATAGCACCTATTAATACCTAGCTACTATTTATTTAGTATAAAACTGACTAAAACAATCGGTTGAAACTTAATTTTAATTAGGTATTAGGTATTTATGTACCTACATACCTACCTATTTTATTATATATATGTAGTAGATGCCTACTAATATTTAATAACTTTACTAATTGACAGTAAGTAAT
>NC_042494.1:106805168-106805868 GCF_005508785.2 Acyrthosiphon pisum
GAGGTGTGTTGCTATCCCGCAGCGAGCATTGGGTTTTTTCTTTTAACCTTTATAATAGGTAATATAGTATCTTAATATATTATATTATACGTACACATCGTACAATGACCGATCACTGCAGCTGCGGTATTCTGGTATTAATTATTTTTTTCGTTTCTCATATTTTTATTATATGTTATTCCTTACATAAGAGGTCACCGACTGGCGGACCGCAGACACGGTTTTTACGGTCCCTAATGGCTGTATAATTATAAAATATATAATATAGTATTTACATTAAATTTTTGATGGTAAAATTACGAATACAAATATTTTCCGATATTGTTAGTATGGTATGCATATATTATTATGTAATATATTATATTATATATTTCACGTGTCTCCTTCACCAAGCGTTATGTTGAAAGACCATATAGGTGCAAGAAATAATTCAGATTATTAGTGCTAGGATTTTAATGAACCAAAAAACCTAAAAAAATTACCTTAATGATTTTAAAATACAGTAAAACTCGCTTAAGACGCTCTCGCTTAAGACGCTTTCCCGCATAAGACGCTGTTTTTAGTCGGTCCCTAGACATTTCCTATACTAGTCAATGTAAAAATCACCTGTTAAGACGCTCAGTTTTTCTCTGTCTAATCGGGTAAAACGCTCTTTTTTCAGCAGATTACGATAAATTTTAGTAGTTTTGTGAAAATAAAA
>NC_042494.1:106805918-106809035 GCF_005508785.2 Acyrthosiphon pisum
GATACTTTTAGGAGGTCGAAATTGAAAATGCTCATTGCTTTCTAAAATAATTGGAGAAAAAAAATGAAAATTTATTAAAATTGTTTGGTAACCAGCTTGGTTATACCGTCCTCATTTGGATTGTATTTGATTAATTTAAATTTGTTTTTCTATAAATGTCAATAAAAAATTATTCATTCTGTCAAAAATCTTAAAAATGTAATGCGTAAGTTTTTATTATAGCTAAAATATTAACGATACTTAGGCATCATGGTTATGTTTTATAAGCATTCAAAGTTCAAATTTCGTCAAAACCACGCAGTTGATTTGTAGTTCAAATCTTATAAAATATTAAATGCATATAGCTAAGACTAAACAATTTAATACAAGGTCTTTCATACAAGTATGAAGTAATTCATACTTTTACCTAAAAATTACAGATGATTTATGAAAATTGGTATGCAAATACAGTAAAACTCGCTTAAGACGCTCTCGCTTAAGACGCTTTCCCGCATAAGACGCTGTTTTTAGTCGGTCCCTAGACATTTCCTATACTAGTCAATGTAAAAATCACCTGTTAAGACGCTCAGTTTTTCTCTGTCTAATCGGGTAAAACGCTCTTTTTTTCAGCAGATTACGATAAATTTTAGTAGTTTTGTGAAAATAAAAATAGAATTTTTAGTATTATACGTGTTCTTATCGTTTTATTTTATCGCTATACCTATTTTATCATTACTTATTATAACAGTTTTACTGTATTTCATCGTCTTATGAGATTTAGTAAGTGCTGTTCGTTCGCATGTGTATAACCGTAATTTCGTTATGGCTAGTGGTATAAAACGTAAAGCGCTAACGATTTCGGACAAACTCAACATTTTGAAAAAGTACGATGAAGGATTGGCTGAGAAAAAAAAACAAAAAGATATTGCTAATGAACTGGGGGATACCTCCTTCCACTTTAAGAACTTTATTGAAAAACAGACATGAAATAGAACAAAGCAGCTTGTTAGGTGGCAGCAAACGACAAAAATTAAAACACGGGAAGTATGAAGAGTTGGAAAATATTTTATTGGAGTGGTTTCAACAAGCTCGTAGTTTAAATTATCCAATAAATGGAGGTATAATCACGGAAAAGGCGATGGAGATTGCCGCACGTCTCAACTTAACCGAATTTAGTGGATCGACTGGTTGGCTGGATAGATTTCGGAGTAGGCATAGCATTGTGTACCGGCAAATATCAGGTGAGGCTGAATCTGTTAATAATGATGATATAGCTTCATGGAAAAATAACGTGTTGCCTTCATTACTGCGTGACTATGCTCCTGACGATGTATACAACGCTGATGAATTCGGATTGTTTTTTAAGCTTATGCCAGATAAGTCTTTTGTTTTTAAAAATGAGACATGCCATGGTGGAAAGTTGAGCAAGGAACGTCTCACGGTTTTAGTATGTACAAATTCTACCGGAACCCATAAATTGAAGTTGGTCGTCATTGGAAAAAGTAGGTCTCCTCGCTGTTTCAAAAATGTTCGTACGTTTCCATGTGAATACCTTGCTCAAAGTCGTGCTTGGATGACAGGAATACTATTCATAAACTGGATTCAACAGCTAGATGCATTTTTCGGTAAACAAAAGAGAAAAATTATTCTATTCGTCGACAATTGTCCGGCTCACCCTAAAGATATCCCTACTACCAATATAAAACTTGTTTTCTTTCCACCAAATACTACATCTAAGTTACAACCCCTAGATCAGGGTATCATTAAAGTGATAAAACAAAAGTACCGAAAAAAGTTAGTTCAGCGGTACTTGAGAGACATGGAGAGTACCAACCAAATTTCAACTAAAGTTAACGTTTTGGACTCCATACATTACGTTAGTGCCGCTTGGGATGAAATTAAACCAGATGTAATAATAAACTGTTTTCGGAAAGCTGCATTTGGTATGTTGAACAACTCTGAACAGGCTGATAGCTCACCTTTAAAAGAAGAGGACTTTCAGCTTCTGCAAAATTTTGCTGATTATGCAACAGTAGATGATGAACTCGTAACCAGTAGCACTCGGACTTTAGATGAAATAATCGCTGATACGAACTTAGTGGACAATGAGAAAGAAGACGACGACGATCAAGAAGAAGAAGATCAAGACTTTCCAGTATCTACTCCTACAATAACTACTGGTTTGCAACATTTATCGGAAATTCGGAAAGTATTATTCTGTGTTGAAAATTCCGAAGAAATGTTAGGTTGTCTTAATAAAATTGAAAACTTTCTTGCTGAAACACATTGTCAGAACCTTAAACAATCAAAAATAGATCATTTTTTTAATAAACAATAATAAAATATGTATGTAATAATAATATTTTTTTAAATTAAATTCAGTAGCACAAAAATATAAGTATGTATGTATATTGTAATTATAATTAATTTTTAAGTGTATTTCTCATTAAATTATGTTTAATAATAAAAAAATAAACTCGATATTTCAACCACATCATTTTGTTTCATTCCCGCATAAGACGCTTTCCCGCATAAGACGTTTTAGAGAGCTGGTCCCTTAAAGAGCGTCTTAAGCGAGTTTTACTGTACATTGTTTTTTTCAAAAATGAATTCATTCTGGTAAGACATATATGAAATTTATGTCTTGCTTACTATAGTTGACAGTTGAAACTTGATAAATATTTTTGAAAAAGTAATAATAATATTGTCAATTGAGAGGGGGGCTTCAGCCCGTAAGCCCCCCCCCCCCGTGGATGCCACTGCAATACAATTTCTGGTCTCGTGAAATTTAAAAACTGTTGTACAAACTATATAAAAAAAACAAAAAAAAAGTAATTCCTGAAATAGACTAAATCGGATAACTGTCGAAATTTTGTTTACTCGATTTGAGTGACTCATCTGATCCTGCAGTGATGTTGCAGCGGTAATTGATCTATCAAATATATAGTCTAAACGTCGTCCATCCATTGTTTGTGTTTAGATTTTTTTTTCGCAGAAACTGATTGAAAAACTTTTCGGTGTCGTCGGATTGACAGTTTTACCGATTATCACATTTTATAGGTACCCGCCGACAATTGAGTTCAAAAACGCATTGTCTTATACAAACATCGTTATTCTATATTATTATTCATCAAAGTT
>NC_042494.1:106809085-106825992 GCF_005508785.2 Acyrthosiphon pisum
ATGTGGTAAACAGGGCTGTGAATTTAATGCGTTTGCACTATGTTTTTCATATTATTATGTTTATACATTTAGCGGGTTAGGACCTTGTTTCTTACAACTGCTATACAATTGCTATAACTATAAAGTATTGATTGAAATTTAAAATATTTGTATTATTATTAATAAATTAAGTATAAAATTATAAATAGAAGCAACGAGTGATTGTCTCCACACCACCAATTCACTCGCCAACCTAGCCGACCGGTCTATCACCCACAGAAACATACACACACATCATTATTGTTTTTGTGAATTATAATATAAAATGGTAATTTTATCATCGACTTTTGTGTATATAGCAGCTCCTAAAATTGTCTGTAGTACAAAAAGTGAAGTGTGTAACTCAAAATAAACCTTTATAATTTTATGGCTTCACTTTTTTTTTTATAATTGCATGGTTTTTTGTCAAGCTACATTTTGATTATAATCTACATTCTGTAAAATGGGGGTGAGGGCCGCTCTTACAATATCCGGTAAAGTGTCGATTAACGCTAACCGACTGATAACAGATTTTTTTACCGGCAGAATTTGGCCGGTTAAGTGTCGGTTAACTTTAACCAGACATTGTAAGAACGGCCCTAAGTGTGTTACTGATACATTTTGTAGGAGGCCCCTCTTATTGATTTGCCGACTTTCTTTGAACCCTTAAATCCGCCACTGCTAATTGATATTGTGATATGATTAATTTGGAATTTATTATAGGTACCTACCTATTATAGGTCAATTTTTTTTTTTTAATACCATAGATAAGTATATAATATATCTTATACCTACACTGACATACCGTCTCCGCTCAGAATCGTTTTTCTTATACAATGATATTATATCATTGAATTCAAAATTAATACCATCCATTATACAGTTACCCACTTGTAACCTACTGTACAGCATAGCGACATTCACTTGCCTACCTTTTTTATAAATTATCTTAAATAGAATAAATTTAATTTACAGATTAATAATTGTGGAAGAAAGAAAACTCGGAGAAGCAGGCTTGGAAATTAATTTATTATACCTTTTTTAATAATTTAATGAACTAATCAATAATTTTAATAATTTTTTTGTGATAAATATTTTTTTTTAAAACCTATATTTATTGCTTATTTGAAAGATTTATACAGCTTTATTGCTTTTTTTTAGTTTTTTATTGCTTTAAAATCCGTAGTCTACTCATGTACGATTAATATCTCATGAAACTATGAAACCCAATACGAGATTTCCGATAATATGTACAAATATCACATATCTGCGATAATATTTTTCTATAATAATTGACGTTATTATAATATGACGTTGTTGACGTGACAGTGTGACAGCCGTCGGGTCTCCGCGATATAATTCGTCCGTTCTATAGTGGTTTACTTTTGTACCACAATACAATAACATTTTTTTGAATAACACGTATTTTATTTTAATTTGAATTATAATGATAATCATTTTGTATGCCGGTACACAAAAATGTCGGGGGTCCAGACCCCATGGACCCCCCCCCCTGGATACCTACGTGCCTGCGTGGCCACTCCCTCACTGCGCTGCTCTCGGGCAATAAAATCGAGGGCAGACGGATAACGTTACAGGTAAACTTAATAGAAAGTGATAGCCGCATGTGTTGTCTCTGTCAAACAATTGCGTAACATAGCAAATTATACGCTCAGCAGAACACGTGTAGCTCAGTGGTTAGGGAAACATACGAGGATATTTCGGTCTTCGATTAACGATAAAAATTTAAAATACTATGTTAAAGATCCGTAAGCAAATTCTTGACTTGTGGTATTATTATATTGTTAAAAATACCACAAGTCAAGAATTTGTTTACGGATTTTTTTAAATTTAAACTATTCCTATTTGGTGAATATTTTATTGTGCAAAAAAACAATGTGTAGACCCGAGTGGGCCCCCAACATAAACATAGACGGGGGCCCCACAGGGAAAATCCCTTTTTCCCCATGGGCCTATCCACCACTGGGCAGAGTAGAACAAAATGAACGAAAATTTCATATTATTTAACGAAAATGTTTAACATGGTCATTTACGATACTGCTATAAAAATAGAATCTATTTCACCGTATATTGTCGTTCACGCGAAATTCAACGATTATAACGTAATCAGTTTTTTCTCCGTTGTCCGATCGAGTCGGTCGAGATAATGACAATATTAATATTTAATATGTATTTATGTCCGCACGCGACTAACTGACTGTGTACGATCAAATGTCTATTTTGATTGATATACGATACCCATAATTTTGTTATGAAATCTTTTTTCGTTGTTGGTAAAGTATAGTGTATACTCAATAGTGAATACTCAATAGCCATATTATTATGACGTAGGTATCTAAGATATTATCTAGACAACCTCATGAGCTTTTTATTATATTTTAATTTTAAAGCAAGCTTTGAGTATTTTAAAATAACTCGCTTAACAATTAAAATAAAATAAAAAGCTCATGAGGTTATCTAGATGATAATCTTACCTTTAGATTTTATAAGAGGTCAATTTACTCTAATTTGTAAGCTAACGGAGTTAAACGTGTTCTCATTTGTGTATAATTTTCTATGTTATGCACTTGTAAGACGGAGACAACACATGCGGTATCACTTCCTCTTAGTAGTGGGTCACTTCACCTGCAGGCTCCGGTCCTTAAGTAGCCAAACTGAAGGTCGTCCACCCGACATTATAGTAGTGTTGCGCGCATGAGTAGGTACAAACGTAAAATCACAAATTTTGGAAGGCTATAACTTCAACTATCAACGTATAATGTACCTACCTAAATTCGAAAAACACAAGTATAAAAATATGTTAGATATATTATATAAGATTTTATGAAGTTGACCTAGATGGAATTGATATAGAAGTGGAATACCGTTCATTATATTATATAGTTTACCAACAAGTGTATGACAAAACTATTGAAACTGGAATAACTGGACCTTAAAAATTAAATGAAGTATTGAAGTTCATGATATCACGAGACATGGTTTCTTCGTATCCAAATTTATATACTTTGTATAAATTTTTTTATACACTTCCAGTCAGCAGTGCAACTGCACAAAGAAGTTTTAATTGAACATACATTTTAATGCAACAAATAAAAAAAACAATTAATTAAATATAGCTTTAATATTAAAGCGTGTAAGTAAATTTTACAATTTACTTAAAAATATGTTATGACTCATGTAATATAGTTATATTTAATGTTGGTATCAACATGTGATGTAAATAACTAATAAGTTAAATCGCGAGTCCATTGGGCGACTTTGTAATATCTAGTTGGTCAAGGTTTCTACACAGTGGTCTCTCGTAAGTAAGGCAGACCCACAGTTCTAAAATCCTGGGTACGCCACTGAAAGAGGCTATTGGACATCGGTACACGAAAAAACCGGTGCGTAAAAAGACAGCCAATGAGGGGAGTTTAAACCCCATGACCCCCCCCCCCCCAAGAGTTGACCCATGAATGATTTACGAAAAATTATATACAACTATTACATTTTTGCGTGACGTCCACGATACTATAAAATATATTGCATACGTGACTGATGCATGATAGGGTTCCAAGTCAATTTTGTGGTTGAAAGTTATAGGTTAAGTTTTGAGGTTCTTGAACTCTCTTTTTTATCCTACTATACGTTCCTATGATATAGTCATAAGGATATTAAGTGGAAAATAAATAAAGCAGCGTGACTTAAGTGGCAACATTATGGCGTATTGGCGTATGCCTAAATTCATCGTTACAAGGTTGGATTTGGAAAAAAAAATGACTTGTTATAAAATATGTCCGTGGCATTATTAATATTAAATATTTATTTTAAGTCTAAAATATAAATTTAAGCCCAAAATAATATGAAAACTAACATAAGTACATGTAAACATTGACTCTTCAGGTGAAACCTAGCAGTACCATATCTAGATTCTAGAGTGTAGACGTGTATGTGTACTTAATAGGTATAAGTATACCACCGCCGACGAAACAGCTAGGTACTTCATGCACCTTTATCTCGCTCCAAACTTAAACTTGAAAGTATCTAGATATTTTATGAGAACAATCAAATCGAAAAGAAATATGTGAGTATCTACTTGTCATTTAGGTATTGTTTAACAACTTGTCATATGAAGACTTCTGCTCCCAACAGTAGTTAAATCGGAGCTGGTGAATTAAACTGAGGGTCGTTCAAGACTAAGTGAGAGCATTTGTTTAAGGGGGGAATCGATATATTTTAGTTTACCTTTATAATTAACCAAATAAATACCACTAAAAAAATGAATTCTTCTTTGGGAAGAAGGTTGATTTCAGGGGGGTAACCCTCCCCCCTCTGATCACTGCACACGTAGTAACGCCACTGTCTCTCATAAAATATTTTACTTCAATTAAATGCTAACTTGTACAAAACAAGAAAAAAACAAGAAAAATTATCATTGATTTACAATGTTTGATATAATTCATCAATAAATTTGATTTTTTAGATTTTAGTTAAAAATAAATTTTGAAATAAATAGGTATATAACAACTGCATAATGTATGAAAACATAATAAAACCAAGATAAAAATAGAATTTATAGTTAAATCTAATTTCACAAGCATGTTGTAATTATTATTTTGTTTTGAAATTCAAAAAAATAAAAATATTTAATCTAACACACTATAATATATACTTAATAAGACAACATAAAATATTATACTCAATTGTTAAGATAATTTAATATTTAGAAATATGTATAAAAAAAATATATTTATTGTTATTTAATATTTATTATTTAAATAAATAGCATAAATGTTTTAGTTGTGTTGACATAGTTTGATAATAAACAAACAAAACCTCTTCAAAATTATCATAAGCATTCAGATATAATGCTTATAATATGGCTTGGTAATAAAACAATGTTTAAGTATGAAATCAGTTCATGTAAAAGCCAAAATATCGGTTTTCATTCAATGAATAATAGAAATTTGATTATAAAATGACACTATTATGTTTTTGACTATTTTTAATACAAATTTGAGATCAATTGTTCAATTTACGGTGGTATTAAATGATTAAAAAAAAAAGAAAAACCAAATAACATAAATATATGATGAACATAATTATCATAAGAGAACATGCCATCAAAAATAAGAATACTGTACAAGTTAACTAGTCATATTCATATAGAATCAGCTTATAGAAACTAATAAGTTTCTAATTGCATTAATTAAAAATGACATGGAATACAATATTTGAGCTAAGACTTTTCATAAATATAAGGCAAATTAAAAAAAAGTTCTCTTTTATGTTTGTATATTAAACATAAAAAATAGGAACTTAAATTAATATAATATTATGTCACAAGCTTCAATGTAATGGATCAAATGTCTAAAGAGAAATTATTCTCATCTAAGATTTAATTACCAAAATATTAATTTTTTTTTATTATTTATTTGCTTACAAAAAGCAATATTTTTATACTATGAAATATTCTTGAAAAAAAACACTACTTAAGTAAATCTATTTCTTCCTCAGTTATTACATCAAAGTCACTTAATGTGCTTGATGACAAAGATATAACATCCATTTCTTGTTCTTTGGCTTCTTCACCTTGTTCAACTATTCTAGAATTACGAAATTCTTCACTTTCAATAATATCTATAAAATAAATAAAAAATAAAACGATTTGCATTGTTAAATTAAACAGTAGATAACTTACTTTCATTTACTGCTTCTGAAAAGTCCAGAAATGTGTTTTCTATTTTGAACTCATTTGTAATAGAGATATCTTCATATACAGTTTCCAAATCAGGTATGTCGTCTTTAAAATAAAAAAAAAATAGATAAAAATACAGGTAATAATTTATATATTTGCCAATTATATTACCAGGTTCAATTAAATCATCTATAAGGTCATAATTATGTAATGACACTTTTGAATTTGTGTTATGATTATTTATACTTGATTTTATTTCTAACAAATTCATGTCAATCCAAAGTAAAATGATAACATAAGCTGTAAAAATATTATGCAATAAGAGTGAAAATCAAAGTAATAATTGCATCAATGTAAAAAAATAAATAGTTAACTTACCCAATATGAATGTAACAGTCATCATGGACAAATATGAAGTTAACCGTTCCAGACGATCAATAGGTAATTCAAATATATGTTCATTTGCATAACATATAGAAGGGACTGCAGCCCAAGAGAAAACCCAAATACAAAACAAAATCTAAACAAAATTAGCTTAGTATTAAATTTTGAATAATAAATTCATATTAATACATTACCATTTCATCAACACTTTTTGTTATGAGTTGATGTCCAAGAATTTGTGATGAGTATATTCTTACGCTTAAAAAAACAATTCAAAAAATATGATTATTTTTTTTTTATTTAAATGCATTATAGTTAGATAATTTTATATACTTATTACATACGTATCATGTAATGGTGTCCAATTAAAACTTTCATCCCAAAATTCAAATACAATAAAAAATAGTATCTGAACAATGTTGCAATAAACAAAAGGCCCAACAAAACCATAAGATCTAAAAATAAAACAAAAATGTATTAAATAAAAATAAACCGATTAGTTTAACGACACAATGAGACTAATAACTTAGTAGGTACTTATTATATTATTATTTATTCTTTTTAAATCTAAAATATTTAAAAATAAAATCTTTGCCAAAATCAAGTAAAACAAAATTGTATTACAAATAATAATTTGTAGCGCTAGTGTCACTACATCACAAGTCAAACACATAGGTGATATAATATATGAATTCTTAAAATAATTTAACTACATAAGCAATATCCAATTATACATTTTTATTTCTTTACAAACAAATAAATTACAAGAAATATTTTATTTTATTATGAAAAATAAAATACAACATTAAGATTAAAAAAAAATGTACATGTTACATAAAAAATACATAGTACCTAGGTATCTATGATTTTTTTTAGGATAAAACATAAAAAGAAGAAAATTGGTACCTATAGGTCATATAGTTAAATATTCAAATTTAAAGGTTTATTTTATTAAGTAGGTGTGTATTATCAATATATATTTATTATGAAATTCTTTGTTTAACATCATAATATTTTATTAAACTTGAAGTGTAACCAGAAGTGTATGTATGAAAAAAGAGTATATAATATTAACAATTCAAACAATAAAATACCTATAACTTATTTACTTTTATTCAAAGTATTGTTTAATATTTGGTGAAAGCTTAACTAAATAGTCCAAAGTCCATAATACTATTTATAATTATGTGATGTATGGTAATCAAATCAAGATCACTTGGGTTATGTTATAATGTTGGCAATTTTAAATGATATTTGCACCGTTTATTACCAATTATTTATATTTTTAAATACCTAATTAATTTGTCTTATTCAATTATTTCTAGATACACCTGAACTTCTTTTCAATATTCATCACTTATATTAAGATACAAATCTCATTGAATTATGTTTAGGAAAAAAATATAATTTAATTTAATTTTACCCAAGAATTTCTATTTGGTTATTTTCAATTGCTTACTGTCTACTAAAATGTTTAGCTAAATGCTTCTATATGAATTAGATATTTACTATTTAAATTAATTGATTATTAAAGATCTCGATAAATTTATAATCTAGTTCTAAGATAGCTATTTTTTATTTTGTTACTTTTATGTTAAATACTTTTCAATACAATACTAGAGCGTAAATCCACAATATTTCTAATGTGTTAAAAATTATTAATTATGCATCAAAATAATATTAATTTTGTTGCTAACACAAAGTATTAAATAGAATTGCATGAAAAGTGTATATACATATTATAAGAACATCTAACTGGATATCATAACAAAAACAATTATGTAGGAATGTATATAGTTTTTATTTTTTCTAAAAACACTATTTTAAAGTGTTTGTTTTGTTTTTCGTTAAGTAGTTGCAATAATAGTGCCAATACATAGCCTTTGGCCTTGGGACAATTATTCTGTTAACCCTACTTGCCAACTTGCATCCAATATTTCCGTTCATTGGGAAACGCCCCAAAGAATAGGTCAACAATTTTTAAGTTGGTTTTTTGTTTGTAATCAATAATTGAATGATTCAAAACATTTTAGTAGATAAATAGTTAAAACAAATTAGTAGGTACCTATATTTCTATGAATTCATGCTATGACAATGCAAAAGGATACTGTTTGTTGTTTCCTATTAATATAAAAAAAAATAAAAACAAAACATTAAGTAGGTGGGATCGGTACTCATCAATAATAATACTTTGCTTAATACTTATATGATTAATCATTTATAATATTACTAATTGAAAAAAGCCAAATGTATCATTATTATTTTAGTAAAAACATAATAAAATATGGATAGCTTATTAAATATTGACATATTGATAATTAAATTAATTATTGTAATTGTAAAATAGTTTATGGATATTATGTAACACGCTATTATACAATTAGTTAGGCATATGAAATCAAATATTTTGACATGGTTTAAAATTAAGTCTATGGCAATTAAAACTGTTCTTATAGGATACTGAACATATTTTCCCTGTTTTTGTATAGAATTTGGAGCTTGTCCAAATAATATTTTCGTTTATATTAAAAACAAAAAGATTGGTAAGTAGGTAATAATATTGCATTTATGCTATTTTAATGTAATATTATTTACATATATATTATACAATTTATATATATTATATTTTAGTGCACTTATGAAAAAATTACAAATAGAATCTAAAGAAAAGAGATGCCATCAATCACTAATTTAAGGAAAAATACCAAATAGTAAAATCTCATAAGGACGATGTCCATATATCAGAAACTCCTTTGCTAGTATAATAATGGATTGTTTCATTGACTAACAAGTACATACCACACTGACTCAAACTTATGTATGGGCTATAGGCCAAAAAATAATGTGTCCAACGTCACTGGCCTTAGATTGTATACCTGATAAACATCAACCATTAACTTTATGCATTACACTCACTCATAGACAAGTATGCTGGGGTAGATGTAGACAAAAAACCATGGGACCAGCCAATACGAGCCCAGGTAGTTCTTGAGCTGTATGAACATGATGACGATTCGCTCACAAACGTGCAAGTCATCGGTGTCGGGTGACGGCTTATGTATCGCCGCCGCCGGGCACTGGGACCGCCGCTCGACGTCGTACTGCGAGCTCATCACGGGACAGCGGTTCATAGCGTCCGTCGTCCCCACGGGGCTACAGCCGATCCTCAATAACGATAACCGACGGCGGCGGCGTCTGCAAAGTGGACGATAAACAGTGACGTTCGTCTCATGGAACGCGCGTAATACGAACCAACAACGTCAGAAAAACGGAAAATAAATCCAAATTCCAATACACTAATTAATTATGATCGATGTGTGTGGCGAGCTTTGCACAATCACTATATTATAGTAAAGCGTAGACTGCGAAGTGCAGTAGTGCAGCGCATACGAAAACGAAACTGTTGTAATAATAATGATAAATAGTAAATGGTAATATTATTATTACTATACTGAAACCTATTTCGGCCCTCGACACGATCGCCGTCGCACGAGTCTTTGTTGTTGTTGATAAACAGCTGTTCGGCACATAAACAAGTGCGCCGCGCCGCGCTACCACGGCGGCATAGACTACAACAACAACAGAGTGGCGGAGCCGTGGTCCGGGCGACGCATGACGTGCGATGCAAATATGCAATGCCTCATTGGTCGAAAATCAACACGGGTAAGTCACGGCTGACGGCTATCGAAAGCTCTGTGCTTCGTCCGTCGGTATTGTAATGTACTAATGTTATTGTGTTGTTCAATGTTCTGTACTTCTATGTTCAGTTGTTGTTATTATCATTGTCATAAATTCAAAATTGTCATAACTAATTTGTTGTTACGACAATACGATGTTACCTACAACAGTACAGCTGCTGAATACAACCTACTTCATAGTTCATACTTGTTAATATTCGTAAATCGTTAGACGTTAATAATTGTAACTTGTTGTCATAGGCGCAAATAGTGTTTGTTTTTTTTTTTTTTTTTGGGGGGGGGGGGGCGTTAAAGCCTTACTTTGATAATATTGAATAAGCTTAAAACAAAATGTAGGAAATGTTTGGGGGGCCCTAAAGCCTCCCCCCCTATATGCCCCTATGCTTGTTGTGTACGACAAAATCAAGTTCTATTTTGACTATTTTGTCATATTAATGATTACGATGCGTTGTTTTTGTGGTTGCCATCCTCTGTGTACCGTGTAATTTACCTACTAGGTTCCCAAATACTACTGATTACTGTTCACAAACAACTTTACAAAGGCGGCACACAGCACTGTTTTTTGTTTTTGTTATTTTTTATTCGAGTGTCAGACTTCCGGTTTCTCATTAATTGGGGGTGGCTAGTGGACACATAGGTCATCATCAGTTTAACTCAACCATATCCCCCAACAGTGCCGTAGCTCGTAGACAGGAATTTAATACGGGGAGGTTTATCATTATAATTACATATTATTATTACTTATATAATAAATAGATTTATATACTGTTATATTCTGTTTAGATATAAAAGTTGAACATTTTATACATTTTTAACTACAAAATAATTATTCAATTTTAAATTTGATAAATTTTGTCAAAATTCGATATTTAAATGCTTATAAAAAAAAATTGTGCCTATATATTTTTTAGATTCTTTGGTAACAGAATTAACTACTTACGTGGAATCTTGTTTTAAATTTTCAATCCTTAGATATAAAAGTTGAACATTTTATGAATTTTTATTTACAAAATAATTATTCAATTTTAAATTTGATAAATTTTGTCAAAATTTGAACTTCAAATGCTTATAAAAAAAAATTGCGCCTATGTATTTTTAATATTTTTCAACTGCTATTGTAATAATATAATATCAGAAGCCTTGCATTAAATTTCTGTGCCTTTTTAGATAATATCTTCTATCTTCTCTACATCGTGTGAGTACCGCCCTACAGTACCTGCCGTTTATGCTGTACAGTAGCCAGTAGGTGTCTAGAGAGGTTACTGTAGCGGCGGGGCACCTTAGTTGCGTCCCGTAAAAAAGGTATACACGAATTGCGTCCCACTATATATTGGTTAGGTAGTAGACTTTTATTTCGTTTTCATGGGGTCTCCGTGGTGTGTGGTATGTTAATTACCCAGATAATTATAAGGTAGCCTGGGCTCATAGAGTATATATTACTCTATGCCTGGACTCTGATATTATGTTTCGATAATAATATAAATTACGATAATGATGGATTTTGTTAACGATCCCTGATCGATAAGCAATAATAAGCAAGTTTGTTTATCATCATCGTGAACAATAAAACACGACCTCTATTCTACCTACACTATATCGGTAAAGCTTTGTATTATATTTATGTGTTTATAGCATTTAGTTTCGCAATGTTCTTGATTTATCAAGCTGATTTAAAATACTTGATTAGGTACAGTATCTACTGTTAATAGGTAATTGTTGAGTTTAGTATATCTTTTACTGCAGTTCAGTTTTCGTTCGTTACTTTTTCGTATACCAATGTGAGCTGTGATAACTGTTTAGTTTTAAAATAGAAGTGCAAAATATTATAAATGAAAAACAAAAACATTTGAAAATAATTGATAAGTATAAGTTCTGTTTTTATAAATGTTTGGCTAATAAAATTCAACGTTGGAATTTTTTTGATTGATATTTTGATTATTAACATTATTATTATTATTATTATCATTTATTTATCATACTATGAACTATATTGATTTTGACTAGATCTAAGTGATTTAATTTTAGATTCTGAGCGGAGCGAGGAAGCTATTGGTTTTATAATGGTGTTTATTTTTTTTTTTCTTTTTATATCCTGTATACAAAATTTCTTCCATAAGGAGTGCTTCGATTTATACCATATGTATAAGACGATTTGAAATTTTTGAAATTTTAATTATTAAATAACATGTACAAAACAAATTTAAAAAAAGCGGGGAAGTAGATGTCGCTCTGCTGTACAGTAGGTTACAAATGGATCAATGTATAATGGATTATATTAAACTTGAATTCAATGATATAATATAGGTATCATTGTATAAGAAAAACGATTCTGAGTAGAGACGGTTTGTCAGTCTGGATATTTTATATTGTTATTATTTATTATTGTCTGTAAGTTGAATTAATATTGAAATATTATTATTGGACCTCGTCCCGTAAATATGCCACTGTCTGAGTGGAACTTGAATGTATTGATTTTACAATTATGTGTTTATTTTAATTTTTTTATTTTTGTGTCTGTCATCACCTTTTAGGAGAGTAAAAATGCTTAGATTTTCTTCAAAAGTATCTTTACTGATAGGAAAATTAATCTAGTTAGTACATTGAAGGGGGGGGGGGGGGTCAAAAGTAAAAATTTCCAAGTAGTTTTCAAAAGCGCCGTGAAAAACAAAAGACAAATTAAGGAAAAACGGGAATTTTGGTGCAACTTTTAAACAAATGACTGTAGATACTTGAACATTTTATCGAATGTTTATATTTTCATTTTCTATATAACATTTTGAAAATATTTTGACTCTTTTTGGGCTGTTAACGGACATTGTTAGTTTTAAATTTTTTTTTTTTTTATAAATTTCAATAAAAATTTATTTGATGGGTAAAAAAGCGTGAAAATTTAATGGTTCCTGATTTATTGTTACAACAGCAGTTGAAAAATATTAAAAATACATAGGCACAATTTTTTTTTTATAAGCATTTAATGTTCGAATTTCGACAATATTTATCAAATTTAAAATTTAATAATTATTTTGTAGTTAAAAATGTATAAAATGTTCAAACTTTATAGCTAAGGATTTAAAATTTAAAACAAGGTTCCGTGTAAATAGGTTATATATAAATAAATTACTTTATTCACAATAATATCATCAAATATACTTAGTAATATCATACGCTGTCTGACTGTCTTCGCTCAGAATCGTTTTTATTATACAATGATATTATATATCATTGAATTCAAATTTAACACCATCCATTTCAGTGACCCACTTGTAACCTACTATACATCTATACTGCAGAGCGACACCCACTTGCCCACCCTTTTTATTTTAAAGCTATTTAATTGTCCTATCAACCAACATACGCAATTGAACTAGAAATGTGCTAATTATTTTTATTAAATTAAAAAAGTAGAAAAAAGTTGGCAAAGATTAGTATTTTTTTAAAGGAAGTCGTGTATTATTCCAAATAATTTATTATTTTTATGGGTTTTTTGTTTTTTGTTTTATTCTACTGAATTATACTGAATTATACTGAATAATACCTAGAATACCTTGAAAGTTTAGTATTTATAATATATTAATATCTCCTGTTAATCGTCACAATCTAAGTTTTCTTAGAATTGAGTATCGATTGTTAATTGGTTGTCAATCGTTTAATTTTATAATATTCGGTAAATTTTAGTTGTCATAACACAAAGAACAAAAACTCATAGTTAATAATAAATTATTTGGAATAATGCACAATTTTCTTTTAAAAATACTAAATTTTGACAACTTTTTTCTACTTTATTAATTTAATAAAAATAATTAGCACATTTCTTGTTTAATTGCGTATGTTAGTTGATAGGAAAATTAAATATCTTTAAAATAAAAATAAAAGTACGTCAAAATGTTGAAAAGTTTTGAAGATACATAAATAAATGCATGATACACATGGTTTTGATAAAAAAAAAATTAAATGCCTATAACTAAAAAAATAAAAAAGTTAGATTCAATCTTTGAAGGGTTTTTCTTCATCATTTTTAGTATACTTTCATATGGCGTATAGGCCGGTCACTTCACCCTGAAACACATCGTATATTATTTACTATTAGGTACCTGTTATAATAAATATAATATATAGATATTAGGTATTAAGGTGTATAGCAATAAATAATGAATAATGTATCACTTTATTTATAAATTATAATTTACAAGCTTTTTTCCTAGCTAAATAATCATAGATTTTTTTTTTTTTAGGCGATTTATGCAGTGTTATTTAGCCTATAACGAAAAAAGTAATAGACAAATCAGACCCTAAATAAAGCCATGGCCCCCTGCCCGCCTCTTAATCTGGGCTTGGTACTGTATATTATGGGCTATGGCTATATGTTCGAGTACAATATATAAAAATGTTTTTACCTACTTATTTTTTATAGACACGTGGTAACTGAAATTTTGAACTCTATAACGGTTTGGTTAAATAATGATTTGTAAAAAACTATATACGTTTTGCATGTTATCTATTTTAATAGTCACGCCACATTTTTATGATGAATTATTCATTAGGAAGGTAATGTATAAAAAATTACATCCACATGGTGTACTTGATAAATTAAACATGTTTTACTTTTGTTTGGAGTTAATTGGACCCTATGTATCATTTTCCATTCTCGGTATTATTGCCATTTTGTTTATATCATTTTCATTTATTTTTTTCAATATGAATATAATTCAAGGTGACTGGTTTGAAATGTGAATATGTGATGTACTTTCTTAACAATATAGTATGAATAATTAATAATTATATATATTGCATTGTGGATTATATGGATATGTACCATAATATAGCGAGACAAGTTTAAATAGTGACCTATTTTTTTTTTTTTTAAGGGTATACCTATACAATAAATATAAATCCATAGGTATAGGTAAATATTAATAAGTATTAATATTATAGGTATTCGAACAATTCATTTTTAATTTACAACAAACAAATTATAGGTTTTCAGTTCAACGTTGATGCATGTTTTATTATACTAAATAATCATTTACTTGATTATTAACAGTCTAAAACAGTAAAAACCTAACCGGTATTTTATGTTTGTTGCTTAGTCATTTGGTCTCATTCCATGTATAAGACATATTATATACTTATATCTATGGTATTGAAAAAAAATTGACCTATAATATACACAGGAATATCATAATATCCATTAGGTAGGTCGTAGGTACTTATAACGCGTTATACATCAACAACAAACCGTGATACTATCATAGGTATATAATAGTATACTTGAGAAGTTTCAAGTACCCACAAGTAATATTATACAATCACAATAAAATAACTAAAATAGTTATTCTAGGTTTTTTAACATGTAATTTCGTCCAAATTCGAACTTAAAATGACTATAAAAATAAACTGTGCTTATGTATTTCTTAGAATTTTTGGTAACAGAGTTAAATATTTAAGTGGAATCTTGTTTTAAATTTTCAATCCTTAGATATAAAAGTTGAACATTTTATAATTTTTTAACTACAAAATAATTATTCAATTTTAAATTTGATAAATTTTGTCAAAATTTCAACTTCAAATGCTTATAAAAAAAAATTGTGCCTATGTATTTTTAATATTTTTCAACTGCTATTGTAACAATATATTAGAAGCCTTTTATTAAATTTACACACTTTTTGGCCCAATAGATAAAACTTTATTGATATTTATAGATAAAAAAACTAAAAAAATTGAAAACTGACCATGTCTGTACACAGCTCAAAAAGAGTGAAATTATTTTCAAAATTTTTATTTGTATATAGAAAATGCTAGTATAGACATTCAGTGAAATTTTCAAATATCTACGGTAATTCGTTTTTTAATTACATAAAATAAGAATTTTGTCACATGAGAAATCGAGCGAATATCAAATGTTGTAAAATATGAATTTCAATTCGCTCATAAAAATTTAATTTGAGTTTCTTATAGACATTTTTTTTTTTTGGTAAAGATAGATTATCCTATAAAGAATCTTTTATTACATTTTAAAATATTAGTTCTAAAAAGAAAAATGTTTACGAATTCTTAACTCAAAATAATTTGCTAATATTCTTGATTTTTACATATTTTGTCAATTTTTGAACTTTAAATGCTAATAAAAAAAAACTGTGACTAAGGATTTTTAATATTTTTCAAATATCATTGTAACAGTATAGTAGGAGCCTTGTATTAAATTTTCAAGTATTTTTACTCAACAAATAAAGTTTTATTGACATTCATAGAAAAAAAAACTAATAATATTGGAAACTGAAAATGTCCCTAAATAGTTCAAAACAAATCAAAATTTGTTAAAATAAAATTTATTTTTAAAATTGTATCATGTATAGAAAATGAAAGTATAAACAACCAGTGAAAATGTCATGTATCTACGGTCATTTATTTTAAAGTTACAACAAAAACCAAAATCAATTTTCTCGAAAACAAATATTTTGTGTAAAAATTCCCGTTTTTCCTTAATTTTTCTTTTGTTTTTCACAGCGCTTTTGAAAACTATTGGAAATTTTACTTTTGACCTCCCGAATGCACCAACTAGATTCACTTTCCCATCAAACAAGATACTGTTGAAGAAAATCCAAGCACTTTTACTGTCCTAAAAAGTAAAAGGTGATGACAGACACAAAAAAAAAAAAAATACAAAAAAAAATAAAAAAAAAACACATCATTGTAAAATCAATACATTCATCGTTCCATTCAGAATCTAAAAAAATAAACACCATTGTAAAATCACTAGCTTCAGAATCTAATATAGTTATGTTCTAACTTTTATAAAAATATTTCTTAAAATACATTACTTCATTCAGTGTTGATCTTAGATAACTTTTCAACCTTAAAAAGATCCCTCTGAAGTGGCTGTAGAACTGTATACTGGCAATGAAAAAAACTACAAAATATTTGAATTAAAAAATAAACTCAATATTTTTCAACAATTTTTAGTACCAAACTGATAACAAAAATAATCACTATATTAATTGAAAATGTTGATAACTGAAGCTTCTAAAATTTTGTACAAAATCCTTCGTATCGTTTAATAAAATTTGTTTGTAAAAACACAACATTTAACACGAGTCAATGGGGGGGGGGGG
>NC_042494.1:106828236-106839976 GCF_005508785.2 Acyrthosiphon pisum
CCTCCCCCCGTAAATACGCCACCGTCCTACATAGTAGTATACTAGTATTTATAGTACCTATACATATAGTAACCTATAAATTATCCTAAAAACTATAGAAAAATATTCTCCTTTACAATTCTACATTTAGGTAGGTTAGGTTAGGTTAGGTACTTACCTAAATTCGTCAATAAATTTAGTACATCCACTACGTACCAATTTTATAAATTATAATTTATAATTTATAATTACAACTACATTGTAATTTATGTTAGAAAGTTTAATAATTGCTCGGTGGTAATTACAGTATATACCTGCCTGGGTAGTGACTAGTGGCTTTACCTACATATATACAATGCACATGCATAGATCTAGTCCAGCTGATAAATAATAATACATATATATATTATAGAATAATATACATGTGTTCAAACGTGCAATGTGCTTGAGGTTAAGCCAACGAAAATATCCAATCGGCGCGCCGCGGACGGTTAGATACCTACATGGGCAAAATAAGTAAGGTCACTAATATCGTTACAGAAAATCAAGTTGTGACTTAGCGGTAATATTTTTTCTTTGGCTATTCATTGTGCAGTTAATCAGGGGCCCTGATTGTTTTCGGTGTAGTAGGATATTTTACCCCCGATATATTTTTGATGTGGACATTTTTCCCCAATTTTTTTTTAAAGTTTATTATTGACTAATAATATTGAATTTAATAATACAACATTATTTAATAAGAAATTATTTTTTTTTTTTTATTTAAAACATAATAAAAATTTTTTTTTCATAAATATAATAGGTTATAAATCTATTTGTTCCATCCACTGAACTACTTCAAAAAAAAAAAAATAAAAAAAAAAATAAGCATATATTTTATATTTTAAGCATTAAAAATTAATAAATTAATGATCGGGGGAATGTCCGTGATTCAGTGTGTATACCTAAGTTATAAATAAAGTTTTTATTTACCATAATTTTATAAATTGATATTAGACATAACCATAAATTATATTTTTAATGATAAAATAATGCATGTGTTAAACAATCAGCCGTATCCCATGACAAAATCTTTTGACCGCCACTGGTGGTATATTACCTATTATATGTAGGTATAATTAGTGAAAAATAACCACGTCGTCACTCGTTGCGGTAGTTAGTACTTACATACATAGGCGTGCGCAGACTCCTGTTTCAAGCGTGGCTTTAATTTTTTTCTGATCACCCACCCCCTTATAAAACCCTGTCTTAAAAAAAAAAAAAATAGATATACAAAACAGGTAAGTAGAAATACAATTTATTATAAAAAACATGTTAAGAATTAATAATACAATTATTACAACTCAAGTCTTAAAGTATTAATCGTCGTTCTCCAGTTATTAAAATCTTGAACAAAATTACTTCATCATAATTGATTGAATTAGTTACCTCTTGCTCAACAAACATGTATAGTAATGCATCTAGTCTTTCTTGATTCATCGTAGACCGTAATTTTGTCTTCACTATACTTAACTTTGAAAAGGAACGTTCACAAGAACAGCTTGTTACGGGCACAGTTAAAAATAATTTAAGAATAATTGAAAATTGATTAAAAATAGTTGAACGATCACCTTCACTTAACCAATGTACCCAGTTATGGATTATAGTTAATACTTCTGAAGTAGTCATGTTATTTAGTAATTTAATTTCTGCCTTTAATCCATTGACATCAGTGTTAAATAATATTTTAAAATATTTCATGTTATCCTCAGTAGGATTTAAATTGACTAGATTCCCAATACCTTCAATAAGTTCTAGATTTTCTTGATGAAAACGGCTATTTAAGCCAGACATAATTTCATCTAAGGCAAAAAAAAAACAAGAATGTTTCATTTCTAATTTTTTTGTTTCTTCAAAATATTGATTATGTTGTTTATCATCTACTTTACTGCACACTTTTCGTTTTTTTACCTTAGGAACTTCAATATTATTTTCATCACACATATGTATAATCTTGTCGTATATTGTCGTTTTGTCATATTCACCATCCTCAGATCGATAACGAGTAATTGTATTCTTTAGTGATTTTATTAAACCAACCGCAGTTAAGAGATCAAGTTCTTTACTTTGTAAGCTTGAACTCACTTTTAATATATAATTGATAATATTGGATCAAGCATATTAAGAGCAAATATAAAATTAAATGATTGCATTTGCATTATCAAGACATGCGCTTTAGCTCTAACATCTGAGAGCTTGGTTGAATCATAAATTTCTTGAATTGCAATAATTAAAGCCGGATTCACAGCTGCGTCGTGTGTCGTGTCGTGTCAATCAAATCGTATTGTGATTGGATATTACTTTTTTGGTATCATGTAATAACCAAGTTGCAACCGAGTATACCAAGAATTGACTACTGCTCAACTTTTAAACCATATTGGTTACCAGTCGTAACCATATAATAACCAAGCCCTCGCACGACACGACACACGACGTAGCTGTGAATGCGCCTTAAGGCTGAATAATTTGTTGCTATAGCTGTTATTGCTTCAGATCAACAAGCCCACCTGGTGGTAGATATAGATTTTAAAGTTACAAGCTTAATATTTATTTGTCTAGCTACTTTTTCTAGTACAGCATGCCTAACACAACTACCTTCGATAAAAGCAAAAATAAGTTGAATTGTTCCAAAAAAATCAAACACCACACGATTCTTTCTACCAATAGAATCGACCAAAACTAGATTTAAGCAATGTGCATAACAGTGGATATACATAAGAGAATTATTTTGTTCTTTGCATTTTGCTTGTACTCCATTGTTATACCCTGACATAGTGGCCGCACCATCAAAGCATACTGCAATAACAGAAGACCAACTTAAGCCTAATTTATTAATTACATCATTTAAGCTATCAAATATAGATTGTGCATTGACTGAAATGAGCCTTTGCAAACAAACAAAGTGTTCCACCGGATGATTTAAATTTGAATCAAAATATCGAATAACTATAGACATTTGTTCGTGATGCCCTATATCGCTAGTTTCATCGGCTATAACTGAAATCTTTTTGTTTTGCAAAGTAACTGACAATTTTTTATACAATTTATGTGCCGTTGCCAGTAGACATCATTTAGATTAGATCTGGCTTTGCCACAAAGGCACAATTCTTCACTTGAAGATGACGACATTTTAATTAAATCATAAATAATAAAAAATAACTGTGAATCCTAGGATCATTGGTATTTTATATTTTTATATTCATTACCACAAAAGATATACAATTTTAAACAAATAATTTAGCGTTAGCATATTAAATAACTGATAAGATAGGTACATTTATGATAATGGTGTAGTTAAACAGAATATTATCCGTTGACCTTTAGGTTACCGTTCATTGCGTAGATAACAGAATTCTTCTGTTATTTATGGCAATAATTAATTTATTATCAGTATTATTAATTGCCAGTCACGACAATTTTTTGTCGACAATTGATAAAAAAATCTAATTTTCCAAAAAATGAGTTATTGGCTCTTTTTAATTTTTATCTAAGAGTACTAAGTACCTACCTAAAAAAGAAGTTTCATGTGTGGCTATAGCCCTATAAGCCACACCCGTGCGCACGCCTATGCTTACATAGCTACTATTAAAAACTGGAACTGGTAAGTGATAAGTATAGCATATATTGCATTACACGCAGAGACGGACTTACCATTTTTCCACCCCTAGGCATTACAACACTAGCGCCCAAAACATTGGTGTGCTCCCACGGGGGGGGGGGGGGGAGTAATGTTCCACGAACTAAAACAAAACTATAAAAATTGTATTTAGGTATTTTTGTATTTATACATATTAACTAAACAAATAAATATTAATACAATTTTGCATAGGTACATTTGTACACTTGTACAATAATTAAATCATTTTGCGCCTTGATTTATCTGTACACCCTAGTTTCTATAATCGTAATCGATTAGCAAATTTCTGAGCAGTATGCTGCAGTATTCACTATACAGGAGGCAGGCGACAGTGCCAGCGTCGCGCGTCGTCGCAATATTTATTATTTATTGTTTACTATTTAGTATTTACTATAAACTAATGATTATCTTATAAAATATAAAGTTATTAAATAAACATTAAATATTAAATAATAAAAAGTATAAACAATGGAAATTACAATTTATTTTTATAAATACATAAATATTAATTATTAAATATTCAAGTATGCCCAAAGATTTAGGTTTAGAAAAAAATGTATTATTTATTTATTTTATAAATTTAATAATTAACTATCAGTATTAACTACTTCTTGCTAGTTGCTACTATTTCTTATTATTTTTATTACATTTTGTATCAAATTTTAAATTATATGATAAATATATTTAAATATTGTCATCTAAGAACACCAATTTTTCAACCGATTTAGGTGATAGCCTTTGTCTTCGAGCTGTAACCAGGGTATTTGGTTCGGTTCGAAAATCGAACAGTTCGTAACATCACAAATTATTATTAATTACTTTATCAAGACACCTGATTTCCAGAATTAATTCCAGTATTCTAATAAAATTGTGATGCTGGGTGCGGGGTGAGGCGGGTCATTCCACCAAGCACTGTGCGAGCCTTGGCTGGCGTTTTGCGCATGTGCCATTCACAATATTGTATGTGTTTACGCCGTACACCCGTATACCATCTCCCATGCATTAACATAGACAACAGCGGCAACTGCCTCGTAGAGTGTCGATATCGAACCTCTAGCGGTGGCGGCGCGCGCTGGTCGCAAGATTAAACTCAAACGGCAAGGTTATTATAGCTTATAAATTAAAACGTTACTGCGACGTGACTACGTGAGACATTCTCCAGTTTCATGCAAGTTGTATACGAAAAAAATTAATATAAAATATAAATTTAGGTAAATAGAATTATGAAATTATGAAAAACTAAAAAGTAAAAATTAACTAAAAAATTGCGCCCCCAAAAATATTGCGCCCTAGGTCAGTGCCTTGGTGGGCCTATGGGTAAATCCGCCCCTGAATTTACACGTGTATAATGTATTTTGAGGACGAAAACAAAATGTTTTGATATGTGTCCACCGTACACGACTCGAGCGAGAAATTTTTAAATCGTAATTAAAGAATAATAACCGTAGGTAGTCTTGATTAATATACGTTCTCGGTGTTGTTTTACACAATATTCGTACGCAAATATAAATACTAAATAATATAATATAAGGCATAAGCAGCCAAACAGGTATATCGTATATATTATTATTTTATTTAACAAACCTTAAACGATTTAGAAATTATTAAATTATTAAATTTTATGAATTTTATAAATTTTACAAATTTATTGAATTGGCCCATATGGATGATTGTAAATGGTAAAATATGTATAGGAACTATGACGACGAAACAAATATTTTTTTACACCGTGTATATTACACGCCCGTATGTTTATAAATAAATGTAATGTAAATACTCGATACTCAGGCGTGATTAAAATCAAATGTTAGTTTCCCGGATTTAAAAATATTAACTAACATTTTACATTATACTATTATAGGCAGTGCCGCAAGTGGCCCGCAACTACCGCAGGTGCAGGCAGTGCAAGGCACCAGCTGATGGCCCTCGCAAGTATGTATGGGGGGGGGGCCTCGAATTTTACAATACGTACAAATCACGAATTATATATAAATTACTTTAGTCACAATAATATCATAAAATAAACTTGGTATTATACTAATATCATAGGCTGACTGACCGTCTTCGCTCAGAATCATTTTTCTTATGCAGTGATATTATATCATTAAATTCAAATTTAACACCATCCATAACAGTGACCTATTTGGATGTACTTTTGGATTAATTTATTTGTATCTATCTTCAATTCTACCAACTTTACCTGTCATGGAATTTACCAACTAATTTAAATATTTAATTCCTAAGATAAAAATATGTATGCCATTTATAAATGTTATAAATGTACCTATAATAAGTGGATTTATTTTGTTATTAGTATTTACTATTATTTAATCAAATATTTAAGATGTAATATTATAATGATATATTATTTTAATATTATAGTCATGTGCAGTTAAACATTTTTTTATTGCATAAGTTGCAATTACCAAAGAAAAATGACAAGTGGGTAGGACACTTTTGTTGGATACCTACAAGAACTCTCAAAATGCCTGTATTTTGCTGACACTGTCTACAATACATAAGTGGAAATCCATTCAAATTTCAGGGGGGCTAACATTTTATACATCAATGTGCCAAAGGTTTCCACACAACCAAAAAAACTTTATATATTTTTTTTTTGATGGGGGGCTAATGGTATATTTGGTGGCTAAGCCCCCCCTATTTCCGCCAATGCTATACAGTAAAAACAAAAAGGGCCTCAAAATTGTAATTGCGGCACTGATTATAGGTACCTAATTATAAGATATAGTGTATATCCGATAAAACAACTAATACAGTGCGTATGTATGTTATCGACTATCATATGTGTTAAAACTTAAAAATTAGTAACATATAAATATCGCAGTCGGATGACCTTAGATTCAAATGGGAATTTTTAGGTATGATAGAGAATAAAAAATTCTCAATAAATCATTTTATCCTATATTTGTTTAAATGGTACCTAGCAAATATATTTATTATTATGATTATGATTAAATTAAAAAATCCCATCAAAGATGCTTGAAAAAAATAGGTTTATTTGAATTTGATAAAAATAATATGTGCTGCAATTTAAACAAATATAAATATTTTATTTCTCATGTCTAGATACACCAAAAATGTAAAAGTTGGCCCAGAATGTGTATTTTAGTATCCTCTATTTTTCTAAATTTTTTTTTTGGCCAAGGTCATCTGGCTGAATTATTTTGTAGTACATATTAGTGCATGAAGTTAGTTTTCCAATAATTTAGGTGAAGAAACGTAAACCCGTAAACGGAAATATTATAAAATAATATAATATATTGTATATTATGAACTTATATAATTATATAATTATGTATAATATACTGGATAACGGGCAACGGCTAACACTGACTATAATCATTCGTCAGCCCATATATAATTATATACCGGTGATCTGTATAATATGTAGTAAATTAAAATAAGGTCAAAGACCTTTCCCGACATCGAAGTAGGCAAACTACTGTCTTATTTTGTATACAAGTACAAATAAATACGAATATATTAAATATCATTAATATTTGTTATAACATATGAATACAATTTATATAGACATAATAAACAAATAACAATGTTACAGTAGCTTAATTATTATTTTAATATTTAATTTATTAAAACTCAAAATATAATAAAATCCTTTTTGGTACAATATCCTATTGATATTTGTAACTTAATACAATAATTAGTTGGTAACCATCGTAACCGTATAAATGTAACTGAATTTAATGTTGAAAAACAAATCTGGATAAAACTTCTAAAAGTTAAAACTGTATAATATCATTATACAGGATGTATCTTATGTCATTGTACGCGGGTTTTTTTTACTATTATGGATCGATGTAATAGAATTTCGTTGAAATGAAAAAAGACGTGTTTTTTAATTTTTATCAGACAATTTTTTTATAACAATTTCAAAATTTTTAAACACGCAGGTGTACCAATAGCAAAATCAACTTTATTTCTTAAAATGGTAACTACTATATTTTTTTAATAGATTCTGGTAAAGCTTTTTTTTTCTGAAAATTTTTATAGTCAAATCATCAACTTTGGTTCACTAGTTCATTAACTATGGTCCTCCAAAGTTTAGTAAAATATGCATTAATGCTTTTAATGAAATAATTGATACAGGTTTAATTTACAAGAGCTAAATCATTTTTTTCTTATAACTACATCTTTATATACTTAAGTTGTTTAATTGGTAATCTAATGACACTTAAAAAAAAAAAAAAACATAAACAAAATTTTTGGCAAACATAGTTCATTATTTTTATTTTAACAAACAATCATCAAAATTAGTATTATTATTTAATTTGTTTTTATAGGTAATCGTAATTAATTACTTCAAAATTTGGATTATTAGGTGCGGCTAAAGTGATAATGGCAAATTGATAAATGGTATTCGATTGTTGACATTAATGTCTTAGCCCTTAGGTATGTATGGTGGTTAAAAAAGATTGTGGAAAGAAAAAAGTTCAATGTTATGTGGTGCTCTTCTCCTCAAGTCTCCTCCTTTTTTAGTTTTATAGGATCGAATTAATGTTAATAATGTTAGCCCCCCCTGAAATTTTAATGGATTTCCGTCTATCATAGCAGGGTAAAATATAAAGGTATATTACAACAATTTGGGTGGTGTACCACCGCATATATAAACTGTGGGCTGTGATCCATTATCGTAGTTAATCACTAGTTATCCTTGAATAACTACGAGAATAACGATAGGTATTAGTATTAAAATTAGTATATAGTGCGTTGCGCACTGCAGACTTAAATATCTATTTTAGGGCTATTTTGTCATTATGTATGGAATATAGCAGTCCCATAGCTAGGGGGGAGGGGGCTTAAGCCTAATTATGTGTGTTTTATTTAAATTGTTATATTTTTATTTGTGTCTATCATCACCTTTTACTTTTTAGGACAGTATACGTATTTATACTTTATAAACGTCCCACACAAACCACAGCGGTAGCGATGGCCGTGGCGGTAGCCGGTAACGGTTACGGCAAAATAAGTTCGGATACAATTTTATCCATAGGTAATAATATAAGAATTCTTTTATTATCCATAACAAAATAGATTATTTTGTCATGGTATTATCTATGATTTTATCGCCACTGTGGTGGCACCGCCAAAACAAAAGAATTCTTCCACCACCGCTGCAGTATGTTACAAATGTTTAAATTTTCTTCAACAACATATTTTCTGATACCCCCGTCAAAGGTCAAAAGTAATATTTCCCAGTAGTTTTCAAAAACACCGGGAAAAATAAAAACAAATTAAGGAAAAACTGGAATTTTTAGGCAAAATCGGTTTTCAAAAAAATCGATTTTTGTTTTTGGTGTAGGTAACTCTAAAACAAATAACCATAAATACAATATACAATTCGTACTACTGAATGTTTATATCAGTATTTTCATTACACATTTTTCAAAAATTTTCAATATATTTTAACTTGTTTTGAGGTATTTACGGACATTTTCAGGTTCCAAATATTTAAGTTTTTTTTTTACAAAAGTTTTAGATAGGTATTGAAATATCTTTTTAAACACAAGCTTACCTATAAATTGACGACAAAGAATAAAAATTGTAATGTTAGGTATAACTTCGCTGATGCGGCGAAGCGAAGAAAATATCATGGGAATTTTATAATTAAATATTCTTAAATATGATAGAATGAACCAACCATAACTATATATTGTAAAAATCCACGGTAGTACCCTAGCCCTAACAATTTCTTTAGCCCCCCCCCCCCCATCCCACTCCAAAAAAAAAATCCTGGTTTCGGCACTGGAATAAAGATGATTGTAGTATGACAAAATAAATATATTTTCCCAAAAACGTGTAAAAGCAACTGATGGGACTGCACTACCGCAGCGCAATTTTATTGTTTAATCATGTGACTCTATTCTCGACTTTTTTAAAAGCGGGGTCTATAATCTACATAGATATATATGTAGAAATTCACTAGATTAAACCGGTTTAAAATTATCCCACATTATCCCGCACCGGGATAATGAACCATGTAAATGATATGGTCCAAACATCCCGGTGTATTATTTTTCACACCGGTTTAGTCTTATTTTGGTCAATTAGTTGTAAATTGTAATATTATAATTGAGAATAATCTAGGTAAATATCAATAAATAATAAATAAATAAATTATGCCTAATAATTTTGATATGATCATTTTCTTTTATTGATATAAATCATTAGTCAGTAATACCTACAATTACTCTGATTATAATTGTTGAACGATTTTAATATTTTTATAGCTTTATTACCAATGTCGATACAAAAATCGAATAATAGTAGTATTTAGAACGCAATTTATAAATAGCGGATTGCTGTTATAGGATTGGAATGATGTCAACGCTGTGGTCTGTGAGTAACTGTGACAGTACTTTAAACAATTTGAGCTAACGACTGACGACAAAATATTAACGGATTGCATTTGCTTACAAATAATTAATGTGCGATCACAGATATCTATACTAATCAGAGATGTTAGAGTGGTCAGTGGATAGACCATGGCTATATTGATAAAATAGAGGGAAGTGTGTCGGAATGGGGAAGTAAGAAAGACTGTTTTTTTATCATTGCCTCTCATTCTGGCACAGGTTTTATCATAAATTATATATATTTCTATTTGTGTTTAGACCTCTATACTATATCTATATATACGACTATACTATCTGTACTATATAGATATCTGTGTGTGCGATAAACCATAATATGTCCATTACCAGTGGCGTGGTGAACATATATAAACCTTGATGTCCAGCATATATTTCAGTACTAACCCTTCTTTATCCCCTTAGTATAATACATAGTACATTTAATTATTACGTGACTGTAAATATTTTAATTTTTGTTGTATGTCATTGGTTACCATAAATGTACCCAACCACCCCACCCCCCAAAGAAAATCCACCATGACGCCTAGGCATCATAAGGCTGTAGCCCATTTGCGCCCCTGAGTAGCGCATTTGCGCCCAAAATAAAAAACTTAACACCCTGATTTATAGCCCGAATGCGCCCATCAGGTATCGTTTAAAATCGCTTAAGACAAATCAGGAAAAATTAATGATTTTAAAAATAATGATTAATACTACACAGTATACATATAATATATCTAAATATTATTTATATTGCATTAAATTATAAATTTAAAATAGTTAAATTTTTACGTAAAATCAAAATAATTTATAAATACAATTACAATACTACACACATAATATATCTAAATTATTAATATTGTATTAAATTAAATGTATATAGATCCAAAATAAGTAAAACATACTAGTCGTCAGTTATTGTGTAAGATCCATGTGAAAGTCCATTATATTATAGTAGTATTCACTGTTCATGTGCTGATGCAACTGACAAATACAATACAACTGATAGATGCATTTTATATAGTATAATCTTTATTGAATGGGATTTTACAATTTCGATTAGCACGACTGACGACAAAATATTATTATCTTTATCGATTTGGATATTGGTTTCGATTAGCATGGGAAACTATCAAATATTATTTTAAATTTTATAGTTATACCAATATACTCAATAAATGGAAACGTTGCACGATTTTCACCTGATCTGAATCGGGCGCAAATGGGTTGCGCCGCATCATAAAACCCCATTCACCACGCCACTGTCCATTACGGTACACCTGACTATGACTTGAACACAATTTATAATTTTAATTACATATTATATTACATTTTAAAACAAATCGATAACTACTAAAAAATAAAACAAACATTTCGTTTAGGTATATTGGTGTAATTGGTGTATGCTTTTATGATAAAATTAAATGTAATTACATACATTTATAAGTACCTACACAGCAAAGATACACATTTTTATCAGTCATATATATAATATAAATATAGATTTATTAACTGTACCTGTAGGCTGTAGAATCATACCTATTTTATGTTGTGTAAAACAAGGGTGGATACAGTGGTCATAAACAGAGGGGGGGAGGGTTTATTAGTTAAAGGCTAAAAAAATTTATTATCTATTTAAAAAAAAATTAATAATGTATAATTTGACACCTTTTTTATTGTGAACCGGGGGGGG
>NC_042494.1:106840026-106854513 GCF_005508785.2 Acyrthosiphon pisum
ATTGTATTTCACCTATTGTCCACCCCCCCCCCTGTATTCGCCATTGTGTAAAATTATAAGAGTCGATAAACATATTTTAGATGCGTTCACGACTTTACGGTAAGTATATATTTATTGAATTGAACAAAGTTATAAGTTATTACCATTAATACAGTTTCATCATGCAATACATTATTATAGTAATTTCCATATTTTATTAAAGATGAGCTGAATAAGAAGTTAAATTTTTTTTTTCAAGAATAGGTATACATTTAGATTTTTAAATAAAATTGATACATGTCATACAAATACTACATAATAACAGTGGGGTATATAGCTATAAAGGGTGGGATTTTAAAGGTTTGTTCAACCCCCCTCCAAAAAAGTATGTAATATAAGTTTGATGATAGGTAAATTAACTTTAATATTAAAGCTAACAATACAAAATTGTTTATGCCAAAATTGTATTTTTGTAAGACAGAGACAACATAGCAAATGTGTGTTCAGAAGTTCCAATTTTATGTAGTAATATAATGAGTTGACGAGTTGACCTATAATCAAACTTAAAGGTAAGTAATTATCTGTGCAATCATAATATATTTATTTTTATCGAGTATGAGCATTTTCAAATTGTAGTATTTTACATACTCATAACTTGCTTAAAAATTAAAATATCATAAAAACACATGTGAAAGTACAGACAATTTTTGTATGTTTAAGTTAAATAATGGGTTAATTCTTTCTATTATCAAAGGTTCCTAGTACACAAAATTTGTTCAGCCAAGAGCGCCTGCATAGGGGGGGGGGGGGGAGGCAAAACAGACATTGCCCCCTGGGAATTTTTAACTGCATGCGCTTCAATATCAATATCAATAATTCAATATAAATATTATTAGATTGTAAGTAATTTTTATATCTTGCCCTGGGAAGGATTTTATCCAGCGGGTGCGCTTGGATACTGCTTACCACAAATTTGCTATGTTGTACTTTCATAAGACAGAGACAACACATGTGGGTGTGGCTTTCTCTTAAGTATAAATGACTTAAATCTTTTTTAATAAACTAATAATTAACAAATTAAAAAATTCACACCATCACCATACAATTTGTAGTTTGTACAATAGGTTTATCATACTTAAACTTTATAACAAAATAATAAAAAATTATTACAAAATAATGTGTCCAATACTAAAAAGCTAAATATAGAAGACATTTTATTCATCTATACCCACATCATTTCTTATAAAATTATGATATAATAAAACTAAATCACTTTAACAAATTGTTGGATAACAAATTTAATATTGCATGTATAAATTAAATGGACAGTTTAACAATAATCAAGACTTTTAATTTAAAATAATTAAACTGTATATTCTAATAAAATACTAAAAAGTTGATAGTAATCACATCTTGTAAACTTGAGTAGTGTTTTAATCTGGTTTAAATTGTTGAACTGATAAGAATACATAATTATGTTATCTAAAAAATAAAACAAAACATATAATATTATTTCATTCAAATATATATCAGCTATACTCTGTTCAAAATAAGAAATGCAAAAGGCGGCCGACTTCGGTGCAGGTGTGTGGCAATACTACACGGCAGGTATATAAATTGGTGATTTGGTGGGGGAGATAACAGGTGTTACCTGACTGCCGCCGACTAAAACTGGTCGCCGCTGTTTACGTTTATTATTTTGAACAGAGTATAGTATGGTGTATAAATATAGTATTGTAATTATACAATCTAGTCTTGAATTATACATAATATAATGAAAAACATTTTTGTAGCGATAATAGTCAATAATTTATAATTTATATTAATGGTTCTCAATTGTTTTTAATAAAGTGAAAAAAAGTCGGTTGAACCCCTAAAGTCAAAATATGAATTTTAATTATAAATAATCATACATTTTTAAGTCCAAACACTTCAAACTATTCTAATATTTTGAAAATGTTATCAAGTATACAAATTGATAAAATAAACATATTATTAAATAAATTTCTAGATCTACAGTTATTCGTTTTTAAATTATAACAAAATAAGAAAACCACCCTATGAGAAATCGAGTGAATATCCAATTTTGTAAAAATATGAACTTCAAACGCTTATAAAAAATTTTATTTGACTTTTTTGTTAAACATTTTTTTTTTTTTTTTGATAAAGGTCGACAAACTTATGAAGACATTTTCGAATCTTAGATTTAAAAAGAAAAATTTTTATGAATTTCTAACACAAAATAATCTATACAATTTCGTAATTTTTACTTGTTTTGTCTAGATTTGAACTTTAAATGCTTATAAAAAAAAATTGTGACTGGATTTTTAATATTTTTCAAATATCATTGTAACAATATATTTGGAGCATTGTATAAAATTTTCAAGTTTTTTTACCCAACAAATAAAATTTTATTGACATTCATAGAAAAAAAAAACTTTGAAACTGAAAATGTCCGTAAGCAATTCAAAACAAATCAAAATTTTTTTTAAATGTTATCATGTATGGAAAATGCTAATATAAACCAGTGAAGCTAGAAGCCTATATAACTAAATACAATATTATTATTGGTGTTTAATTTATTTATTTTATTGCAGACGTTAGTAATACAGTAGTTTGGATTAATTTTTGCAAAAAGTATTCTGCTTTGGATTAAACAGTTATTTGAATATTACAAGACGTTAAGCAGCATATTCAGATGGAATAATATATTATATAAATTCCATCTATCATATATTATAAAAATTGAGTAATATATATACCTATATTTGTTTATACCTAAATGTAGTTAAATATTTTGATGTATTTCCAAGATTTTGGATTATGGGAAACATTTTCCCCAAAAATGTTCAAAAAGCTTGAAAATGAAATACAAAGTTTCTCATAAGATTTTTTGATAACACATTACATCAGAATCACAAATCTTGCAAATTATTTTGAAGTGGAAAATTCATTTAATTTTTAATTTTAATGCTAAGACTTGAAAATTGAATACCAACTTTCACTTAAGAGGACGTCGCACCCACATATAATTTCTGTCTTACGCATGTACGACATACCAATTTTTTTGTTCACCAGTTACAATAGTGCAGTGTTGGGTAAGTTACTTTTAAAAAGCAATTAAGTTACTTTACTCGTTACTCAAATAAAATTGTAATGAAATTACTTTACTTTTCAAATGAAAAAGCAACTCATTACTTTCTCGTTAAAAAAATAAATTTTTTTTTTTAAATTTCTTGGCAATAATCTTCTGCAGGCAAATTGAACAAGCAAATTCTTTAAAAACCTGTATAGTTAATAGGATCATATAAAATTTAGTCTTCCACACAAGCTATATTCATAGGAAACCTATTTAAAGGAACAATAAATTTAATTAACTGTTCTCGTGATTTACAGTGCAATTAAGACAATTCAAATATCAAAACCATTGAAAACTGAATTATGTCGAGTTAAAATTAAATATATATACATATTAGATTGGTAAACATAATAATACCCGCATGTATAACACCCACATGTATGTATTTTTTTTCAATTCGCAATAGGTACTTAATAATTCGAAACTGTAACCCGCTATTCTAAAGAAATTACTTTTCAAAAGTAATTTCTATTACATTTTCGTAACTTGTAAATAATTTTAACAAAATTACGTAACACGTTACAAGCAAAATAACACGTTACTTTCGTTACGTTACTACCTAACACTGCAATAGTGTGCTGTTAGTCTTGATATAGGTAATTAAACTTTCATCAAACTTTTAGGTAAAAACAATATCTGTGCTCTCTCATTGGTTTTTACAATATTTTAATTTTTAAGTGAGTTATGAGTATGTAAAATATTAATAGTTAAAAACGCTTGTCACTTAAAAATAAAATTTTAAAAAAATCAATGAGAGAACACAGATAATGTTCTTACCTTAAAGTTTTATAATATCAATTCATTATAATATCAAATACTTAAGTATATTATAAGTACCTATATAAATAATATATCCAATGTGAAAATATCATGTTAAAACTTAACAGAATACTTATAAAAAATTAATTAAACAAAAATGTGCTTACCACATTATATTGATCATAATAAACTTGGTGAACTCTCCAAGTAGGAATAGGTTTAACTGTAACACATTTTAAAAAATAAGAAAAATATTTATATGAAATTAAATAGTTAAAAAATTATTTATCTTAAATCTGTAACTCAGATATTTCAATAATGGATTGCATCCTAAAAGATTTTATGCTTACTGAACATAAAGAGATCCAGTTTTGTAATTTGATTGTTTAAGTGCATCCTTTAATTTTTCTTTCTGATGTACTAATACACCAGATGAACTTGAAGTATTACCACCGTACATACTATTGAGTACATAATTAAATCCTTTTACTGCTTTAGTACTGTTAACTTTAAATCGTTGCATTCCAAATGCTTGAATAGCTTTAGACATTCCATACACATTTGATTCAATCCATACTGATCGCTCTGCAACTGTAGTACTTGGATTTTCTTCATTTACTTTATAAATAACTTTTTCTGTCACGCCCTAATAAAAAATAAAGATGATAAATTAATATTTTTTACTTTTTTAAGCTTAAAAGCATTAAATTTAAATTGATTTTATATTTATTTAAATAAATATAAGATGTTTAAACATTATATCATGGAATGAACTGTCCATGAATAAATGTTTAAATTTTAAATTTAAATTTAAATTCTTTAAAGAAAAATCAATAACATTATTATTAAAAAGTTAATAGAAGACAGAAGTTAAACTATAAATAACCTTGAACTAATAAAGTTGTTGATTCATTAACAGAAAATGTTAAAATTATGTATAAACTGTTGGTATTTTAATGAAATGTTCAAGGTCTTTATAAAATAGATATAACAGATCAGACACGTACCATAACACTCGCGTATCCAACATTTCTTGTATATGTCACCAATGTCTTTTTTGTAGGATCTAAAATTGATTCTTCGACAATTTTTACATCTTTACTATTTATAAAACGTTCACCCCATTTTGGCAACTTGTTAGTTTTTGTGAATAACCTAATAGAATGTAACTTTTTTTCAATCACCTCTCTATGTAACACATCTTCAGATAATACATGCTTGCTGAAAACATAATATAGGTACTCATTATTTAATATCTAGGTAATAATTAATTTTCATATTAAACTGAAATGTTACCTTTCTGGGTTTGGATAACGATGCCAAAAACCATGAACCACTTGATCCCATCTGAAGGGGAATAAACTTTTATTTTCAAAAAATTTTACCATTATAGGTAATATGATTCGAAAATAATACAAATCTATATTTTATAACAAATCAATTTCAAAACTTGAATATAGCTATATTATCTATACCCTACATGTATTTAGCCACAAAAGTTGTTTCCAGTGTCATTTCAATATTTCAATAAAATATGTACTATGTACTAAGTGAATGTGACTTAATCGTTGTAGTATAATATTATGTAGGCCGCGGGGCATGGGTACAAGCGTACAGCATACTATTATCATAGAATTTTCTATGCTATTATAGTATTTACCTTACACAAGGAGATAACATAGTATGATAACAAGACGGTAACATTGATAAGAAAAATGTAAACCAAGGTGAAATGATCAAAATAATTAATAACCGTCAACCTATATAAAATATGATGTATAGGTATTTTATTGTGAATATTAATTTAATATTTTAGTTTCTTCTGATTCTAGCGAAGCGATGAATGAATTGATTTTACAATGATATGTTTTTAATTTTTAATTTTTTTTTTTGTTTTTGCCATCACTCGTCACCTTTTAAGACAGTATAAATGCTTTCTTCAACAGAAGTGGTATCTTTTCTGATAGGAAAGTGAATCAGTTAAGTTATAATAGCAAAATTGGTACTTTGGGGGGTCAAAACTTCCTAAAAATTTTCAAAAGCGCAAGGGAAAACAAAATAAAATTTAAGGAAAAAAGGAATTTTTACGCAAAATTAGTTTTTGGTTAACTCTAAAACAAATGACTGTAGAATGTGTAGATACATGCAAATTTCACAGCTTGTTTATAGATTCTCTTATTTTGTTGTTATTCAATACCTAACTAAAAAGTTATAATATATGTAGTTTCATTTTCTATGAATAATAAAATGATAACGCTCGAAAATGTTCACTCCCCAATCGGAAACGAACGGAACGCCGTATAAGATGTTTTCACATCAAAAATAAAACATATAATATGATTGTAAAATCAATACATTCACTGCACCGCTCAAAATCAAAAATTAAAAATAATTTTTAGGAAAATTTAGTAATGTATGAAAACTATTAATTTATACGTAATATATTTGTATCTGTAGTTTTTTATTTTGAAGTCAGATTAATCAACCTCAAAGATCCAAAAAATCGACCCAGTAGATAAAAAATCCACCTTTGCACCTACCACAAAGGACGATAATGGCTTACCAAATTTATATAATTTGAGATCCAGATTGCAATAATGTTTATATAGATAATGGTTTGTCATGATACCAATGTCCAATAGTACCTACTATGTTAATTTTAATTTTTAAATGGGTCATAGACAAAATAAAATTACATTCAAAACACGTTTGCAGTACCTAGACTTTATAATATAGGTAATATTATCTATAGGCACCTACTACTTTTGGTTACAATAAATCACTAGCTCGAAACTTTTATAAGCACAATTAAAATATATACCTATGTTATATTCATAGGACGTATGTCCTACGACAAATGAATAAAATAAAAGAGGGTTACCATATCTATAAAATATATGAAGCATTTACATACAATAAAAAGTACCTACTATATGTGTAACTGGTAAAAGCAATTGTGGCTTAATGCTTCTACCTCAAGACAATTATTCCAATTCGAGCATTATTAAAATTTATAAACGATGTTATACCTAATACTATTGATATTTCTTCCTCACAGCGAACTGGTATTTACATTAATGAAATATAAACATTTAAATAAGAGTAATATACATAATATATATAATATATATTATATATTTGTGCAGAAAAGTCTTAAAAAATATGAAGTAACGGAAGAAATGACCGAAGAACGAGTCGACGAAGACATTAAGTGGATGTTGTTACCAAACGGACGAGGCGACCCACAATTGGCTATAATATCAGGCTTGGAAAAAAATAGTGCAGCAGAACCATTAGTCGAAAATATAAAATTTTATTTATATACAAGGTACCTAATATAAATAAATATGTATTTTTAATTTGTAGCATATCAATATTATATGATTTATTATTTTATATTTCGAGGTGAGCGATAAATGTATTGATTTAATAATTTTGTGTGTCTGTATTTGTCATCAGTTATCACTTTTTGAAGCAATTAAAATGCTTTAAGATTAAACTTCAATATTTTTTCTAGTAGGAAAGTGAATCTAGTTGGTACTTTGGATGTCAAAAGTAAAAAAGTAGTATTACTTCCTAGTAGGTACTTTTCTCAATAATTAATAAAAACAACAAAAAAAATGGGAAAATACTAGAATTTTTACGCAAATCAGTTACTGACAAAATCGATTTTGAAAATGTCACATAATGTTTATATTAGAATTTTCTATTCATGGTATAATTTTCAAAACATTTTGATTCTTTTTGAACTATCTATAAAAGTTTGAAATTTTTGATTTTGTTCACTTATTTTTTTCTACAAATTAGGGTAAAAAAATGTATTCTAGGTCAAACTTGAAAAGCTAATTCGATGTTCCACCTAAGTTGTGATTTAAAAAATATTTGAACGCAAGTTTACAATTATTATTTATGAACGTTCAAACTAAAGTTAGAATTTTGACGAAGTCTATGAAATTATGAAATCGTATAGGTACCTTAGACACATATTACATACCAAATGTATAATATATCTTTTCTCTTATGGTATGATACACAGAAACTATAGATACCTAAGTTACATTTTTATACCTAGCGTTTAATAGATCAATATTTTTGCTTTGTAAAGATTTAGATAAATTATAATATGTAAGTATAACCATTGATTATATTATTTATGTAGGTACAGGTACAGGCATATACTAAAAACTCAATGGTATAAATGTATAACACTATAACTTAATAATTTAGTAAACAGGCAAAAAAAAAACACTTTTGAGTCGTGACACGCATACTGTGTTATTAAGATAGACTAGGCTGGAAACTGAAAATATGTTTTCCTATTTTGATTCCGGTTTCGTATATCAGTATTTATTTTTTCCAATTTTGTTTTTGATTTTCACTAACAGTTTTTATTTTTTTCGTTTTCACTTTTGGTTTTGATTACCGGTACCTATTGATTTTTTTCAATTTCATTTTCGGTATCCAATATCGGTTTCAGGCCCTGCTATAGACAGTTTATAATATGAGCGATACTAACAATATTTAAATCTTAAATCGTATGTACATTTCGGACGAAAATTAATGATATAAACTATAAAAAGTGGGTAAGTGGATATCGCTCTGCTGTACAGTAGGTTACAATAATGGGTCACTGTAATGCAAAGATGGGCATTAACTAGTTAGTTTATTTTCTAATCAACTTATGAGATTAACTAGTTTAATTTACAGCTGAAATAACTTTGCTTTTCTCAGTTGATTTTAAGAAAATCCATCAAGTTAAAAATATTTTGAAATTTTTTGTTTATACGTAAATATTACTATATCAGTATAAAATAAAAATAATCTTATACAAAAACACAAACATTTCTGTTCTTTTTCTTGATAACATAATTATGTGTATATTAATATATTTTATCAAGTTGTAAATTATATATTATTATGGAAGTTGCAGTTATAAATGTTTTTAATAAAACTAATAATTTTAAATTACAAATTGACAATTTTTATGTTTTAATGTTATAATATAACTTATAATATATAATATAAAGGTCATGTACTCATCTTCACGTATTATGACATTCAATTGCTATACGATATAAAAAAAAATGTATTTGTTAAATTATTAATTTGAGATGAGTATAGTTTAAATTATATAGTAAATAGTAGGTAAAGTAAAAGTAGAAGGGTTTACAGTGTACATTCTGATAAAAGTTCAATAAAATTGTTTTTTATAATTGATAAATTAGAAACTAGAACCACAAATTCACTCTTTATGTGATTTACATACTAATTAAAAAAAATAGATAAACTTTTTTTAACTGAGTTAAGTTAATATTTTTTTCTATATTAACTTTTAACTTATGGAGTTAAATTTATAATTTGTTAACTGTTAACTTTTAACTTATCGATCTTGTGTCCTCTTAACTTAACTTAACTTGAGTTAATTATTTTCATTAAGAGGACGCTATACCTGCATGTGTTGTCTCCATCTTACAAGTGCGTAACATTGCAAATCCTACGCTCAGCAGAACACGTGTACCTACGTTGGTTTACAAATTAGATTGAATTGACCTCTTAACACATTTAAAGGTGGGATTATTATCTAGACAACCTCATGGGCTTTTTAGTATATTTTAATTTTTAAGCGAGTTATGAGTACTTAAAGATGTATAAACAATTTACAATTTTAAAATACTCATAGCTTGCTTTAAAATTAAAATATTATAATAAAAATCCCATGAGGTTGTCTAGATAATAATCTTACCATTACATTTTATAAGAGGCCAATTCACTCTAATTTTTAAACCAACGGAGCTACACGTGTTCTGCTGAGCGTAGAATTTGCTATGTTACGCACTTGTAGGACGGAGACAACACATGCGGGTATAACGTCCTCTTAACTTTTAAATTTAAAAAGAAAATTTTTCTTGAATTTCTAACTCATAAAAATTCTGAACTATGGATTTTTAATATTTTTCATCAGTTTTTAAAAAATCATATTAGAAGCCTTCTATTAAATTTTTAAGCTTTTGTACCCAACAAATAATGTTATTGATATTTATAGAATAAAAAATAAAAAAACTGGAAACTGATAATGTTCCTAAACAGCTCAAAATAAGTCAAAATATTTTTAAAAAGTAATGGTGTATAGAAAATGCTAGGTAATATAAACAACCAGTGAAAATTCATGTAAATACTAAAGAGATACGTCCATTTGTTTTGAAGTTACACCAAAAACCAAAATCGATTTTGTCAAAAACCGATTTTGCGTAAAAATTCCCGTTTTTTGTTAATCTTTATGTTGTTTTTCCTGGCGCTTTTGAAAACTATTAAAAATTTGAAAATTTGACCTCCCGAATGTACCAACTAGATTCACTTTCCCATCGAACAAGATACTGTTGAAGAAAATCGAAGCAGTTTTACTGCCTCAAACCGTGATGACAGACACAAAAATAAAAAACCCATATCATTGACCATTGTAAAATCAATACATTCATCGTTCCACTAAGAATCTAAAATTAAAAATAGTCCCCTTTCATCAGCCGTCATCGTCACAACTTGTAGGCGATAATAAGTAATTATTAACTTTCGATAACGTTCAACTATTCAATCTATCCTGTAAGTACAGGTTAGCGTAATGCGTATACGGTTTGAACATTACGACCAAAATCGTCAGATGAAATATAATATACCTAATATATTAAATACTTCAAATAATATATACGATATACCTATCAAATAACTACATAAGATAAAAAAAATGGAAACTAATAATTCTTAAGACAATAATGTTGAACGTAAACGATTTAGGCATGGACAGGACACAGGTACAAAAAACAATTCCTGAAAATTTCGGGAGGGGGGGGGCTGAATAGCTGTAGATAGTTATGTCTATTTTATTATAACTTACATTAAATTTTAAATAAAATACCTATAAGGTTATAATCTCTAATAAGAGGTAAACAAAATATGCACTAATTATTAATACATGTTTATTTCATAGGGACAATCCAACGAGAGCTGAAATGCAAACTATGGACAAAAACTGTTTGCCGATATTTAAATACTTCCGTTCTCAGAGAAAAACGAAAGTATTAGTTCATGGTTTTGGCGATAGCGCTGAGGATTCTCTTATGTTTCCATTACTTAGAGATGGTATACATACATAATATTGTATATTTATAAATTAATACTTTAAACAAACATCACACTAAATAGATTTTGAGCGAAGCCAGATAGTTATAGACTATATAGCGATGTAGCCTGTAGGTTTCCACTTTGATGTACACGTGTGGTTTTTTTCACACTTTTTTCTCGGATGATCAAAAAAGTTATTTCCTTTAGTTTTTATTTTTATTTCTCATACATTTTTGTTAATAATTGTAAAATAAATGTAAATTAAATATTAATGAATATAGGTAATATTTAAATAGGCATTTTTTCTAAATAATATATTCAATATTAATTATAATTCAAAATAGCTAATTAAATGTGATAACAACGAACATTTTTTTGAAATTGATGATATTTATATAATTTATAGATACCTAACTACTTACGAGGAATACGAGTAGTTTTCAGGTACTACAATGTTATATGTTAATGCTAAAAATAAACGTCCTTAAAAATAGTTTTATCATAATATAAAACACACCTGCTTAGATGTAATATTGGATCTAGTGGAGTATCTAATGTTTATTATACTCGGACCATTTTTACAAATTATAAAATATGTTGATAGATTAATATATTAATTAGGTACTATAATAATTGTCAAGTTACCATAGCCATCATATCTTCCAAACCCACTATATCGTGGACTTATTATCCTTAGGGCCAGTTATACCATCTACGGTTAAACAGTGATTAAGCGTGATCTATGATTAACGATGTTAGGTCGTTGTACAGTGTCGGTTAATCTAATCGTTAATTAAAGGTCCGTTAGGTAACCAGTCATTCGACCCCGGTTAAACATAGATTAGTTAATTTTCGGGGTGGGGCATGTTAAATAACTCAAAAAACAGTTTAAAACACTAGTTCAAATTTTGATTTTGATTAGGTATGTCAACATTTCTAAGAAATAATCCGCTAAATAATTTATAGTTAGGGGTTCTCATTTAAAAAAAGAAAGAACGAAAACTAAGCAAGTATAAAAACAAGACAAACAAGTTTTTTTTAATGATACTAATTAAGACACTAAGAAGCATTTACAGATTTAAATTAACATAATGACTATACCCTGTTTTAACAGAGAAGACACCAGATTTATGTAGCAAAATAGGTTTTGCCGTGGCTGTCTGGCGTCTTCTCTTATGGAACAGGGTATAGAAAAAATGGGTGTTAAAAGGTAGCGGGGGTATGGGACAACAAAGAGGTGCATGAAATTCAAGGCCCCAATGTACCTTCTCATTTTGCAAATTGATTTTCAGAATGTGCTACTCATATTTCCCAGTCTGATTTCAAAAATATATTATTAGGGGGTGAGCATCACCACGCAGTTACCCTCTCCCCTTAAGATACGGACTTCAAAATGTTACCAACATTATACAAATATTACCAAATTAGTTTTCAGAATTCGAAAATTATTTCCATGTCCGCTTTAAGAGAAATAAGATAGTAAAACAATTAGAAAACATTTTGAAATAGCTAGTTATTACATATTATAAGGGGGACTGAGTGAAGTTTCTCCCCTCTCAACCTTATTATTTTTTTATCAAACTGGGAAATGATTTATAAATTCTGAAGACTGATTAGCAAAATTAGTACATAATTTTCAATAAATTGGTTGTGATGATGGGGAGGCCCGGAGGAGGCCGGCATTTTCACTCAAGTACCTATAGTACCTATAAACATCTACAACAAACTTAAATTGACTATGATAAAATAGATTATTAGCTCATATAGCTGACACAATTCTGACTTAATCATATTTATGAATAATTATTCAATCATATATAATATAGGTATCTAGGTATCTACTAATAGTCCTTACGAATTCATAATTATATAAACACATACAACGTACTTATATAATATGTATTATATACAATATATATTTATAGCATTTTTGAACTACAACGATTATAATATATTCACTGTTGATTGGTCGGAACTGGCTGCTGTTCCTTGGTATAATTCTGCTGCAAAAAATACTAAACACGTATCAAAACATTTGGCTTCTTTCATAGACCATTTAACATCATCTACTGATGCTCGTACAGATGATTTTCATTTGATTGGATTTTCATTAGGAGCACATGTTGTTGGTCTTACAAATAACGAATTAAAATCTGGAAAAGTTAAACATATTACTGGTAAATTATTTAGGCCAAGGTCTGGTTTAAAATTAATATATATTTTTTTTAAGGGCTGGATCCCGCGGAGGTACTGTTTTCTTCGTCAAGCCCTGAAGAACGGCTTGATTATAGCCAAGCAAAACTAGTCGAAGTCGTACACACGTCAGGAGGATTTCTCGGATTTAAAAAACGACTTGGGCATAGGGATTTTTATCCCAATGGTGGTGCCTGGCCTCAACCTGGTTGTAAAATTGATTATGCTGGTAATAACTAACAATCATTAATCAATACCTACATATTGCAGAAAAAAAACTCAGGAGACTTTTATAATAATTACATGCTGTTTTTTTATATATTTAATCACATAGCGGTATGTAGTCATCGCAGAGCGTACTATTATTATGCAGAAGCAATAACTAAAAGTGAAGGATTTATTGCTGTTCCGTGTCCTTCTTATGAGGATTATACATCAGGAGCTTGTTCAAATAATACAGATCTATCAGTACAATTAGGGAAAGCACCTTTTGATAAATCGTAAGTAACCTACTTATACTTTAAAAAAAAGGAAGAACAATTTAAAAATTATTTTGATTTACAGAAAAGAAGGAAACTATTATTTAATTACAAACTCAGATTCTCCTTACGGTAAAGTAAGTAAACACTAGACATACAAGTAGATAATCGTTGATTATATTGCATGTTGCTCGTTGCCATATTATGACCATAAAGTATAAAACATTGAGGCAACACAAATTTAAATATTTTATTTACACAATTAATAATTTATGTAATTTAAATAAATAATGTACCTACCTACTGTAATAATAAATATAAGTAAATAAATTATAAATCGTATTTTGTATAAGACTCCGGACTTCGAAAGTACCTAAGTTATCAGTTGCACCCCGGGCTGTAAAATGTTTAATAGATTAGGTACCTATAGGCTATAAGTTATAACCATTAATAATGGCCCATTATCGCCAACATTCCGTAGCTAGGTAAGTATCAATTATCTTATACTTTTTCCAATGGAGGATTTAAAGAAAGTTCCAGTTTACAAAAATTAAAAAAGCACCAATAAAAATATAAAATAATTATTCAGGTTTAGAGCAACATTTTTGTTGGTATATTACTAGTTTACAGAACTCCGTACATTTTGGATTTTTTTTCTTATTTTATAACACTAAAAACGGGACCTCGAGTTTGGTGACCTGAGTCTGCAGGCGCAGGGAGCAACTACAGTGAAACCTCTATTAATGGACACCTCTCAATAGTGGACCCTTCCCAATAGTGGACACTTCTAAATTCCCCGTCAAAAATGTATGTGCATAATAG
>NC_042494.1:106855231-106863835 GCF_005508785.2 Acyrthosiphon pisum
TAGTGGACATTTAGTCATTTCTCGCAAATGTCCACTATGTATGGTTTTTCTCAATAGTGGACAACTCTCTATAGTGGACATTTTTTAATTCCCTGTGGCTGTCCACTATATAAAGGTTTCACTGTAGGTACTTGTCATAGGTAAATAAAAAATGCAAAATTTATTGATAAAAAAAAAAAAGATGGGCTAGTGTGTTGAATTTGAATTCAATATTTCAATGATATAAAATGATTGTATGTAACACTGTCTATCAGCCTATATTACTATAGGCCGATACAATGTCTAGTATTAGAAAGTACCAAACATTTTAATAACTGAAAAATAATCGGTACATTTTGAAAATGCTTGTAAAAAATTTACAAGTGAGTCACTATAATAGATGGTGTTAAAGTTGAATTCAATGATACCTATAATATCATTGTATAAGAAAAACGATTCTGAGCGAAGACGGCCAGTCAGCTTATGATATTACTAAGCATATTTAATGATATTATTGTGAATAAAGTAATTTATATAAAACCTATTTAAGTGAAACCTTGTTTTAAATTTAGCTTAAAAGTTGAACATTTTATAAACTTAATTACAACATTTTTAAACTTTAAATACTTTAAAAAAAAAATTGTGCCTTGTACTACATTTTCATGCTTTTTGACTCAACAAGTAAATTTTATTGACATTAAAAGAAAAAAAAAACTAAAAAAATTGAAAATTGAAAATCTCCGCAAACAGCTCAAAATGAGTCAAAACATTTTGAAAATTTTATCAAGTATAGGAATTGATAAAATAAACATATGGTGTAAATTTCAAGTATCTAAAGTTATTTGTTTTTAAATTACAAAAAAATAAGAAAATAGCTACACGAGAAATAGAGTGAATATCCAATGTTGTAAAATTTGAACTCCAAACGTTCACACAAATTTAATTTCATAAAGATAAACAAACTTATGAGGAATCATCAATTCAATTTTTAAACCTTAGATTTAAAAAGAAAAATTATTATGAATTTCTAACTCAAAATAATTTGTACATTTTGCGATGCTTACGTATTTTGTTAAAATTTAAGCTTTATGTTATAAAATGCTTATAAAAGATCAATGAATTCATTGCTCTGTTCAGAATCAAAAATTCCAAAAACCAGAATTTATATAAATGAAAAAAATGGAGGTCAGCATACTTGACCATTCACTATACTACATTCTTAAAGCTAATTTGTTCATACTAGACATTTTTCAAACAAATTACTAAAGTTTGAATAGGTAGTTAGAAAATTAAATTTTAATACAATCTGATTTTTTAGTATATATCATAGGTTTCATTTATTTATTTTAATGTTATTTGATCATATTTTATTGAGTTGGTAAAAAAGCATAATCTGTGGGCTAGTATATACCTACATATGGTACATATCTTTCAGATTTCAGGCAATATTAATAATTGACGCTAAAATCTGTAATGTAATATGTAAATGTGAAAATAATAAACAAAATTTTTGTTTTAATAAAATGGTTTTTTATTTTACTCAAGTGTTCTTGTGTCACTTCAAAAATCAACAAACTAATACTTAATGTGGACAAAATGTATGTAATATTAATATAGGTAAATAACATATACATAAATATTGTGATACTACAAATTTTAAATTATTGCACATTGCACAGTGTTGTAAAAAAATTGTACAAGCAAAAGAATATATTTACACCATTTTTTAACATAGTTTTTACTTTTTGTTAATAACAATTATTTGGCTAAGTTGATGCAAATTAAACAGTAAATAAACTTGAAACGCATTACTTTTAATATATATTCAAACTAAGTGATTGTCCAATAAAAATAGTAATATTTATTTAATAGTTTATACAATATAAATCAATAAAAATAGAGGAACAGAATATTGAAGAAAAAAAAATAATAATAAATAAATTAAAAACTGCTTTAGATGCATTAACTTGAGCCAATAATGTATTTTGACTAAAATTTTAAATCTAAATGATTTCATTAATATCACATAGACATGATAGAAAACTATATATATAAAAAAAAAAAATGCTTATAACTTAAAAATGTATGGAAGAAATATTTAGTTAAATTAAAAAAGTTCAGCCTCCATTAGTTTTAATGTTATTCCATCTCCTTTTAATAAAGTATACTTTTAATAATTCAATAAAAGTATTTGAATTATTCCTGAACCATTTTTCGTATTTTACATTTTTGTTTAGAGTTTGGCGAGTACATAGAGTTGACTAGACAGAAATCAAAGAACAAATTATAGAATAATAAATGCTCTTCTGATTTGATTTTTTATTCATAAGCTGTAAACAAAAAAAAGAACCTAAATTTCAGTTCAAAATTATTTCATTAAATACTGTGAGAAATTGGAAAAAATAAATAAATATTACTTCATTAACAAATTGTACAACTTTTTATTGGCTACAAATGATACACCCTCACTATGTATGTGCTCATACCAGTTCTTAGGGCTGTATTGATAGTCGATACTTAAGAATAAGTATTGCTTAAGCTAAACTTATGACTCAAAAGAGATTCATAAATGAAACTTTAGCTTCAGAAAAGAAAAAGTATTACTTAAATTAAGGTTGGTTAAGACCTACCTAAGCATTGGTTTTAGTTATTATCACAATTTTTTTTTTTTTAATTATCAAAATTAGATTAAGCAAAATGTCTCATTCTTAAGCATTGACTATAAATATGACCCTTAGGGTATTATAATAATATAATAAATTCTATAAATTAAATAAACTGGTAAAACAATTAAAAATAAATAAAATATAATAGGTAATTAAATATCTTAAAAATAAAACAAACTAGGGAAAACTTAAAAGGGAATGTCTGATCTAAATAAAATACTAATAAACAATTTAAAAAAGATACCTTATTATGGTAAATAAGATTTTCAAATAGTTCTGATTTAGGAATGTTATAATTACAGTCTTATATATTTATTATAGATTTTCACAACTTATTTTACATAAGAGCATGTGATACCCCGCATGTGTTGTCTCCAACTTACAAGTGCGTAACATACCAAATTTTACACTCAGCAGAACAGGTGTAGCTCCATTAATTTAAAAATTAAAGTGAATTTACCTCTTATGACATCTAAATCTAAGATTATTATCTAGGCAACTTCTTGGTCTTTTTATTATATTTTAGTTTTAAAGCGAGGTATGAATATTTTCAAATTATAAATTGTTTGTACAGCTTAAAATACTCATAACTCGCTTTAAAATTAAAATTTAATAAAAAGCCCAAGAGGTTGCCTAAATAATAATCTTACATTTAGATTCATATAAGAGGTCAATTCACTCTAATTTTTAAACTAACGTGTTCTGCTGAGCGTAAAATTGTCTATGTTATGCGCTTGTAAGACGGAGACAACACATACAGGTATCACATCCTCTTAACATAACGTTACAATATTTCATTACAAACATGTCATATAAAATGTCTGATTATTAATATATGACACTTATTCAATAATATCCTTTAAAACCAGAGTATTTAGATCTTTTTTTAAACCACAGATAGCATTAGGTTTTTAATTATTCAAAATAAAAATAAAATAAACATTACATAAGGTTTGGTGGGCGAATAATCCGATCAATGTCTCTGAGAATAAAAAAAAATCTTTAGTTAGGTATTTACTATAAGATATTATTTTCCGACACAACTAATTTAGAAATAAAAATACAAATAAAAATAAAAAGTATTAGTATAGTATTATTCTAGGTGTTATACTCTTTCCATAATAGCATTTTACAATTGAGTTAATACTTAATATTACTAATCTATTTTGTACCTCAATATTCAAAAAATTATATTAAATCTAAGTAAATTAATAATAGATATTGTACAATCTTAATTATATCAATAAGTACTCGCTAAACTCAAAACGTTGGCTGAAATATTTAAACATTATCAGAAATAAAGCATCAAACTAGAATATGTAAAACTAGTAATATTGAGCAATGTGATTAACAAAAATTTTAAAAAAGGGAACTTGCCTAAAATTGTTCTTATTATACTAGAAAACTTAAAAGCACCTTTAATTTATATTAAATTTTAATGTTTAATTTTTTTTGTACAACACATTGTCATTACCTTATAAATGGACTATAAATCTTGTTCTTCAAATACTAAAGTAGTGTATTTTAACTCTTAAGGGATTTCTGGATTGAACACTAAAGTACAATTTAATTTTTTTAAGCTTCAAAGCATAATTTCTCTGAATTGTGTTTTATTGCACTTATTTTAATAACCACCGTACTTCAATATAATTTAAAATTTAATTAAAATATAAAAAGGCAATTCAAATTTTAAAAATACAAAAATCTATTTCAGATGCATGTAGTAAATATATTTTGAATTTACTATGCCGTAAGTGATACATGAGTAAAAAAACAAAATTTAGTTAAGACAACAACTAGCTATCTATTCAACTTTAGCATACATTTAGGTTTTTTATGTGAATGAAAATAATTGATCTTAAAAATAAAAATACCTCTCAATTAATTCTTAACCAAAATATAATTTAAGAAAAAAATGTACCTAGGTATAATAAGTATCAATATTTTATATTAATCCAATGTGTATTTAACCCATACCAAACAACCATTGATTATCTATGATAATAATAAATATTCAATGATATAAGGTATTTTTAAATAATACATTTTTATTGAATAGTTATGTGTAAAAATTACTAAAATTCAACCAGATTTATAAGAAATTATAATACTCATTTCAGGGAAAACAATTTCTCCTTACTCATACAAATTATGAGGAACATTCATTTTTTTTTTTTACTTTGGTATACTATGACTAGACTTCTTATATTTTTAAAAATATTAACTTAATTATATTTAAAACTTAAGCTTTCCTTTTCATTTAACTTACATGAATATAATTATTGAGTCATTCAGTAGTCTATAGGCATCTGAATATAACATGATAAAATATATTCTATAAATCCTAACACGTCATGGTGAAAGGCATCATCTAATAGTTTTATAACCTGAACCGTATAAAATAACCAACTACTAAGAGTTAAGGATTCAATATTGAATATTTTAAAATATAACTGCTCCAGAGATCCCTTTTCTGCTCTACAAGCAAAAATTGACTAAAATAGAACATTAACATACATATTATTATGTAGTTTAAATGATGTCTAGAATGTAAACATAACTATTAATGTTTACGTAAGTTATCAACACTAGATGTGCGTGAAGTTGATGTACTGCCATCTCCAGTAGAGTAAACTCCATTTACTGTACTTCGATAGCTAGATGCAACTGTTGCTGTCCGTCGCATTGATGTGGTATCATTACCTTCAGATGATGACGGAGTTTCCAGATTGGATGGCGGCGATTTTCTTAACCTAGCAATAACTTTATCCAATTTTTGGATAAACAAATCGACATCAGACTTTTTAACACCTATTGAGGCACCAGCTGTAATGTAAGGACAAGGGTAGTTGGATTTGTGTGCTCCCCAACCTTAAAATACAAATAATATAATTTAAGTTATATAATATTAACTTATAAATATATAAAGATTAACAAACCATCAAATTTATATCCACAGACATCTTTGACTTCAACAGATGATATAACTCTGCAACCTGTAACATGGCGCATATACATCATGGAGCTTAGCTGACTTAGTTTTTTTGTATCAGTTTCAGCCGCATTTGGAACACTTAATGATGTCAACGTCATAGCTAAAACAAGTATTTTGTTAAACAATTGTAATTCACTGTTAAGATATTGGCATTACCTATAGATATAGGATTATTTTGTATATCCAATAAACGTTCACCATATTTAGCTGCAATCTTTCCAAGTTCTTTTCGTAAATGTTGGTGTACTTCTTTACGCTGTGTTATCAATTCTTTATAGCCATTAGTACCCAATGACAGTAATGTTATGAAGATATCCATAACAGGACTACAAGATGCTCTTCCTAATTATTATGGAAAATTAAATCGTTATCAATAAATTTAATTATAATGTTAATAATATACCTGGATAATTTCTAGTAATTTTATCTAAAATAGTTTTGTCAAACCCAGCAATAATAGCACCTCCAACAGGAACTAAAAAGTTTTTATCAGTACTTTGAACAAAAACATCGATCCTCCCTTTTCTAAAATAATATACAACATAAATAATAGACTAAAAACAATATATAAAATCTATGTAATACACTATTCACCTTGAAGCATCTTGGATTGAGTGCATCAGTCTAGTAGATTGTAAGCCATATGCATTATTAACTAAATGTGGTACATTGTATTTTTGACAAAGACAAGCAACTTTTTCAAGTGAATCTGATACTCTTGGGGCAAAACAACTAGTTGTGCTGAGGACACACACTATGTTATCTGATCCGAGTGTCGATAATTGTGCTTCAATTGCTGGTACATCTGTATGTAACTCATCACCGCATTGTATAGGATCTATGATTATTGGTTGCAGACCTGAGTAGATTTATTAAAAATAAACAATTATAATTCCTAAATTTCTAAAATGTTTATGTACTGCTAGATTTTGACTAACCAGCTGTAATGATGCACTTGAAACACGATTTTTGATCTATTCTGGACCACAGTACAAACTTAGCCCCAGGCCTATCTTGTTTTAAAGTTAACATGCATAACATCAAACTCATTCCAGTAGCCATCGGAACCATAAAACAACCAGTTGCACTTGCTACTCCTAAATTAAAATTAAATGCTTTAAATATAAATAAGATTATCTTTATGCTTGTGTGTAGAAACATAATATATTAAATACATTCTGCTATGTAAGTATTAAATAATTTTCTTTACCCATAAAACGGATAGACTCTAAGAGCATAGCATTGACTAATTTTATCATTAAACTAGATCCTGTGGCATTAGGTTGAACTTCAGCAATATTTTCAGACCTGCCAATGCCATGAGTCATGAGAAAATGCCGTTTTGCAACTAAATTGCAAGCTATACGCCCTTCTCGTTCACCAACACCAGCATGTTCTTTAAAGTTATTACTGTCCATGAGCGCTAAGTTTGATAGAAACATTTCAATTGTTGCATCGTCCCAACCATTATCTGGCCATTTTCTCTTTAATAAATAATTTTGTTATTAATTTAATTTTAAATATATCACTAGTAAAATAAAATATAATTATTGGTTACAATAAACTTAATACTTCCTAGGTAAATGGCTTAAAACAGAGTTCCGACAATCATTATAAATGAAGAGTATATTTTAAATTATTTATACTTTTCTTTCCATAACAGTATTTTTTAAAATATTGCAAATTAAATTAATTTATAGCTTACATCATATAAATATCAATATATATATAGGTAAATATAGGTAATAGAGGTGCTTAAAAGTGATAATGATAAGTGATTTGAATCCTATAATAATTAATAAATTTCTATAAACATAAGTATTTAGATTAAAAGCTGTGAAATGTATTAACAAACAATTAATCTTGGTCCAATTTTAAAAGGTTTTATACATTTAATATCTAATCAGAAAAAAAAAGATAAGAAAATCTCATTCAACTCATAGTAGGCGATTTTTAAATTATTATAGTTTTTTATACTCAAATGGTTTTTTGTCAACGGTTATTTAAAATATATACTTATTGACTAATGAAAACTCTCTCAACCTTATTTTGTTGTAAGCCTTTAGGCAATGAAATTATAAATAAATATATTAATGACACAGTATTGCTTACTTCGGTAAATATCTAACATTATACTATATTTTATAGTACTAATAACATACTTGTTCCATTAGTGTTTTAGCCAAGTTCTCTCTTGTTCTCAAAGCACTAGCTGCTTGCTGGACATACGAAGAAGGTATAAGATTTTCAGCTAATGTAAAATTTTGACTATTCATTTTGGCTATAGGAGTTATTTGTATAATTCACATAATAAAGCACCTATAACATACATTGAGTTAAATATGATTATGTCTAATTACTATTTTCAGAATTATTTTTTTTTCTATTTAGAATACATACAAATACTAATAAATGAGTACAGAGGTTACAATATAATATGTTATTCCAAAAACGGTTACCTATCGAAATCTCGAATTGGACTTAAACCATATCCAAACTGTATTCATTCAAAGCACTTAGGACATGGTAATGTAATACATTAATAACAATTTTTAACAATCCGAGAACATGTATAAACGTATTAGAATGTTATATGGTCTATTCAGTCTAGTTGCTGATGTAAGCTGACGTAGGTATATAGTTAAGTTGTAGGTACTAGGTGCACAAGAATTATTTATTATTATCAAACAAACACAAATCGATGATATCAAAAGATAAACTCGTTTTTCTCGTAATCGACAAACCAAAGCTAAAGCTTTTTACCAGACAGTAAATAAAAACCAGATAGTAAATAAAAACGGTTTATATCACTAGAAAAAAAACGGTTTATATCACTTTCATGGATGAAAAATATAATATCAATTTGGCTTGGAATAAGCAAAAAATAACATTTATCACTGGCCGCCGAATTTAAAAATATTTAAATTTTCAATATATTATTATAATATACAAAATACAAATACA
>NC_042494.1:106863935-106868785 GCF_005508785.2 Acyrthosiphon pisum
AACAAAAGCTAATGGCCAGTCAACGGGCTTAAGTTCAATAAAAAAAAAAATACCTGTTGTACGATTTCCAGATGGCCAGGTACATTGGTTTCTTCTATGTGAGTTTGGGAAAATTGTCCATCTGTAGTCCACTCTAAGTAATTAACCATAAATTTTTCCCAATGATAAATGAAATTTTCAAATGCAGGCGTTGGTGGGGCAATCTATAATACATTTTCAATATACTGAATATTCAAAGTAAATATTATGAGTAAAGTGTTAAGCACTAAACAATAATTGTATTTGCAAATAATAATTCACTTTAAATAAAACAATTTTTTCACAACTTACTGTATCCACAACTGAATCTAAAATTGTATTTAATACTGGCATCATGTTTATAAATTTTGTTTTATTTATAATACAATATTTACAATAAATTATTAATTTATGATTATTCTACTACTCATACTACTAAAGAATAAACGTCTATGGACAACACAGTATTCTTATCAATTTGAATACGTTTATATATGATAAGACATTGGTATTTGGTATATTTTTTAATGTTGGATCCATGGTATTTGGTATATTATATATTTTGTATTTTGTAGGTTATACACAGTTTAAACATAGATAATAATAATATTATTATATATATAAAAATTGTCTTTATCGTACACAGACACGGACTTAGCATTGTTTTTGCATTTGTCTTAGCATTCAATTCATTGAATCTATGGTCTTAGTACGTGTACACATATTTCTATATAGTACTATAGTATTTTTACCACAGACTATATTTTCATATAGTCTGTGTTATTACCACGGCTATAGATAGTACTATCTTTAATCGATTACTATAGTCATCACGAACTAAGATATCTATATCTATATATCTTAGTTCGTGCCTTGAACACGGTCTCCAGGGGGGCGTGGCATACGTAATCTATGATAAAAGTAAACAGTGGAAACAACCCGACCCCGCGCTGAATACCCTACCTATTAGGCGGAAACGGTTTTTCAATACGGGTATAACATCATGTCAGTGTTACGGAAACAGTTTCATTGTTCTGGTTATATTATCAGCTGTGGTCTTACACCGTAAACTTTTTGATAGATACTATCTTATCTAATATCTTGCTCACAGCACGATTTAAGATAGTACTATCGTGGCTCATAGTAAACAAAATTTGGTTAAAATTTAAAACTATATTAAGCTAAATTAAACCAAAAAGTTTAATATAATATAATATATATTATAATAATACCTCTTAATTTAATTGTAATATTGTATATTGTCTAGATTATAATGCGGTTTTACAAGTATTGTGATTTAGTCAACGCTAATACTAACTATGCAAATCGGATGAAGATGCTCAGCAATCGTATTTTTGGTGATGTTGTACGGCCAACTAATGAAAAATCTATGAGGGTACCTAACTTATTTCAATATCAATTTCTTAATATCTAATTATATAATTAATTTTTATATTTTTAAAATATTCAGGTAGTGAAAATGTTTAGTGAAGAACCATTATACAAAAAAGAAAATGTTATAAACTACTATCCTCGTCATATAGAGACAGGATTATTAATGAAGAAACTCCGAGAATATGGTTTGTTTAGAGATGAACATCAAGACTTTATTGAAGAAATGAGAAGACTCAAAGCTCTTAGGGGAAAAGTGTTTGTTAAAGGAGAAAAAAAAAGAAAAGCAAAGAGTATTTTATAACATCAGTCATTCAAAGTTGCATTTTTGTATTAAAAATTATCAATATGTTCTTAGAATTGTGTATTTATGTCCAATCAATTTTTCTTAGAAAAGTTTTTGTAGTTATGTGTTAATAAAAATATGATTATGATTAATTAATTAATTTTGTTATATCTTTATATTTTATTTTTTGGTATAACCTATAATTCTACAAGTGACATTTTTTAAAACCTGAACTCATTATTCTTCTCAAAATTAAGAGGACATGGCATTTGCATGTTTTGCCTCCGTCTTTCAACTTACAAGTACTTAAAATACCAAATTGCACGCTCAGCAGATCAAGTTAAACTCCGTTACTTTAAAAATTAAAAGGACGTAATACCCGTATGTGTTGTCTCCTTACAAGCGCATAACATAGAAAATTTTATGCTCAGCAGAACACGTTAGTTTAAAAATTAGAGTAAATTGACCTCTCGTAAAATTTAAAAGTAGGATTATTATCTAGGCAATCTTGGGCTTTTTATTATATTTTAATTTTAAAGCAAGTTATGAGTATTTTAAGATGTACAAACAATTTAAAATTTTAAAATACTTAAAATTAAAATATCATAAGAAGCTCATGATATTGCCTAGATTTATAATAGGTAAATTAACTCAAATTTTTAATTTAACGGTGTTAAACGTGATCTGCTGAGCATAAAATTTGCTATGTCTAATGTTACACGTTTGTAAGCCGAAGACAACACATGCGGGTACCACATCCTCTTAACACCAGTGGCACAACTAAGTAGTAGGGTTGTGCCTCCCCCCCCACCCCTTGAATTATTTTTTATTTTCTTACAAATTCTGTGTAGTATATAGTTGTTTACTTGTAAATTTGTTTAGCAATTTGAAACATAGTTGTGTAATGTATATAGTATATTTATTATTTAAATATATTATATGAGCCCAAATTTTTTTCCAATATGCATTATCTATAAACAAAAGGTAAACAATTTGAGTTTTTAATTTAAAGATTTGGGCACGCATTGTTTCCACCAAAATAAGATGAAAAAATTGGTACTTTAGGGGGTCAAAAGTATATAATATGTCTAGGTATACTAGACTGACATACCGTCTCCACTCGAATCGTTTTTCTTATACAGTGATATTATATCATAGAATTCAAATTTAATACCATCCATTATACAGTGACCCATTTGTAATCTACTGTACAGCAGAGCGACATCCACTTGCCCTGCTTTTTTTAATATAATAAGTTTTAAAATAAAAATTATTCAAAAATGATAAAGGGGGCTGCAGCTCACGTATTTTTCATACGTTTTAGACCAATAAGAGGTGGTAAATTACACATACTTCGGAATGTCCGATTTAAATTTTGTATACATGTTTGAATTCATTGATGAAATATCTAGGTTTCTTAGGAAGTCGATTTTCAATTTTCAATTTAAAATGACCTTAAAATAACCATTTTTTTTTTAGAAATCCCATCAAATAATTGCATTACATTTGTATTTATTTTGGGCACATCTGATTTTAAATAAAAAAAGTGATTCCTAAGAAACATAGTCTAGAAGTTTATAAATTCAACCATTTTTTCAAAATTAAAATCTGTCAAACCAAATTTTTCCAGTTTTGTCTAGCTTATTGGTCTAAAAGTTACTTCTTTTCATTGACTGGAGCCCCCTCCCGTTCCCTTAAGGTTTATTTTATGATATGGAATTTAAATATATTTAAAAACACAATAACATACAAAATTAATGTTTAGATTGGTCAAATCTACATTAGTTTTGACTTTTGTCAAAACCGGCTTCAGCCCCCTTAAATAATATTTTTTTTACATAAACAAGTAAAAATATTATTTAATACAAATCTTTTAACAAAATTTAAACCAGACCACTAGTAGACGGTAGTATTTGATAAAAATGTTTTCTTTTAACAGATTCTACTAATAAATTAATATATTTATGTACCTATGCAATTGTAAGGAGCATTTGAAACAATTTTAAATGTTGAGAGGTTTTTACCTCACACACTAACGAGTAACTAATTTAAATAAAAATTTCTAAAATTATATAACAAATAAAAAATGTGTTATAGAAAAAATGTTTGTTGCCAAAAATTGCTTAGTTAAAATAAAAGAAAATTTTGATATTGATTATATTAAACATAATAGGTACAGATGCAAATTATATGGAGGCTAGATAAATATTTGGAGGGGGACTAAACAAATATTTGGGGAGGCTAAGCTCCCCCCTTGCCACGACACAACATAAATGATTCTTAGCAAAGCTATGATACTAAGTATTATTTATAATAATTTATATTTATATTTTATTGCTATTAGAGAGGAACTGTAATATTTTTTTTTACTAATACTTGTTACTATCTAACGATAGGTAATTTAAATTAATTTTCGAAAAATTTTGTTTTTTGAAAACATTGCATTTATGATATTATTAGATAATATTTAATTATTTAATTAGTATATACTCTTAATTCTTATCATATATTACTGTTATTGAATTTTGACTTTTGAGTCAATACCGGCTTACCGTAGTACGATGGAATAGGTCCGTGCCACTTCGTGGTATTATATAATAGGTAATAACTAAAATTAATCTAAATGTTTTTAATATGTCATTCTGACATTGTGTATATAAAATCCACACGAAATATGTTTTTGTATTAGGTACTTACAATAAAATAATTAAAATCGTTATTTTTCGTTTAAATACCAAATACCGTCCAAATTTGAACTTAAAATGTCTATAAAAAAAACTAAATTCACTTTCCCACCAGTAAGTTATTGAAGTTAAAAATCGTTGAGATCTTTTTCTATTATAAACCGTGTCTACAGTACCTATAATAGACACAAAAGAAAAACATACATAATATATGATACATTGGAAAATCAATACATTCATCGCACCTCTGAATCTAAAATGATTCTGTACGTATTCTATCCAATAATACGATATTAATAGTGATATTAGAACTATACCTGCTTAATAAAAAAAATCCTATTAACGATAGCTCCATAGGCTGTATTATATAATTGCTTTATAAAAGAAGAAAAAAGAGGGAGCTAAATTAACTTGTACCACGCCAATGTGTATATAAGCATTTTCATTAGAGCATCGGCCATACGTCTTTT
>NC_042494.1:106868835-106904932 GCF_005508785.2 Acyrthosiphon pisum
GAAACTCGACTTTCAAACTTTCCGTCTACGAAACGAGACCATCATAGAGCCAGGCCTTATCATAAATTCTTATTACAAAATCTCTTTCTATATAAGCGTGGCATTTATAATTCGACTGTGTCTCCAAAATCAGTATTCACTTACAACTAACACCGGGGGGGGGGGGTGGGGGTCTAACTATATTTTCCATTCTTCAGTTACCTACGATACCAACGTGCAGGTCGGCAATCCACCGTAGGTAGATTGCATACCTGGTGATATTGGTACGCTACTCATTATGTCCGCGATTCGATTCCCTACCTATATGATTTGATGACTGATAGCTAGACAATCGAATACATCTATCGACTCAGCACTTTTTAACAACACAGGAGATCGTATCCAGCCTATACATTTACAACGTTTGTGACGGATTGCTTAAACGTTCCCGCCAAAACGTCAAGCCTTATCTCCAATCCATATCACTAATCCTAAATTTTCATCTTACAACTTTACTGTCGTGACTTATATATTTCCAATGACATTGTCTCCAAAATCGGTACCCACTCTCAGCGAGTCTAACGGGCCCCGAGTTACACTTAGAGCTAGTATAATATAAAGGCTTAGTTTTCATAATTAAGGAATTTACGTGGTTAAAATAAGTTGAAGAGACCACTAGATAGTGCTACTAGTCAGTACATTTTCAATCGCGCTTTTCGAGCCGTGTTATACAGTCTCGATGTGTAACCAGTGTATTATCTTTAATCGTGGTCCTATTTGTATATTTTGATATTTCCTATATAATTCCGGCGTCCGGCCTCCGTAGTCCATGGTTGATATTGTCATTATTGTTCTGTGATATTATTCAATATCATGCAATTAGTAATTATTTCTGATAATGTTAAATAAAAATATGAGTGTGTTATCTTTAGGTGTAATGTGAATGGTGTATGTAATAACCGCATGCTGATTGCTGAATGAGTTAATGTAGAAATTGATCATAATATATTCTAGAAATCTGCCTTTCGTTGTATTACCACACTTACAAAATAATTTTTCAACCAAAATGACTTCAATTATAAATTATCCATTCCGGATCTGTAGGTCTATCTTGACTACTTCATTAGCAACGGAAAGTAGGTGAGTTAAATTTTATCAGAATACAATATTTGTAGTAATTAGTATAGTTCATGTTACCTACATAATAGTTACCTACATATAGTTTTTAATAAAATTGGGGTAGTCTGTAACTATGTAATTAATAAGATTTAAGCGTAACAATCATGTTACAGAATTTTGGTTGCTTAATTAACTATTAAATATTATGTAATAAAATAACATTTTTCTAATACCTAATCTATAGGACTATATTGCTGGAAGTCAGGAAGTGGTCAATTTTAGGTCTAATGCTGTGTTCACACAGAGTCAGATTTTGTTTTGTTTCTATTTCAAAAACAATTGTCCTGCCTTTGTTGGGAAAAGTTAAGTTGATGTTTTGTTTTGGTTTTTTGTTCCGCGTGAACTTGACATAAGAAGTATTAAGCCGTGACTTTCACCAAATTATAAGAAATATGTTGAAAATTCATAATATTATACTTATTGGTATAGGTACAATAGGTACATAATTAGAGGGACGTATACAAGGGACGATGTGAGGGTCAGATTCCCCCCATATGTCTTTTTTAAAATGTTATAAAATAGTGTGCTTAGTATTAGGGAGTTATTATAAGCAAACATAAAAAAAAATGGCTAGAATTGTTGTACATTTTTATTTCGTCACATCTCCAAGGCGGTGTATTACACTAATGTTTAATTCAGTAATCAATAATCATACATTAATTCCATAAAAATAATTATTACAAGAATACATTTTGACCAACCGACAGACGCTAATAACAACGCTGTGACTACGACGCCTGCATGTCCGTCCAGATAATAATACATTTTCCTACATTAGAATACATTTTAAGAATTAATAATATAATGCACAGATGGATTTTACGCATTTATGCTATAATATATTATAAATTTTGTATTAATATGGACAGTTGACATACGTATCAAATACATTCCAACTTGCAATTAGTGCTGAAAAAGCAATTGATAAATTGACAAAATAAAAATTAAATTAATTATATTTTATACTATGTCTAATAAATTGTTTGTGTTTTTGAAATAAAATATATTAAATATTAAATAATAAATATATGTTATTTATTATTTTAATGTGCAGGTTCCTAAGTTTAAAATTTTTTTCTGATCCCTCCCCCCAATCAAAAATGTAGTAAATTATTTGATATTTTTATTATTATTATACTAGAAATTATAAATAGGAAAATTAACCTGTGTCTGGTTGTTTTAAAAAAAAAAATTGTAAACATATTGTATAAGTATCTATTGTCTAGTATATCTTTTATTCAGGTTAAATGTAACTATATAAAATATATATATTGGTCAACCTCAATTATTCATAAGGATGCAAATTTCAAATTTAATTGAATGTTGTTACTTTTCAGGATAAATGGTATAATGGGCTATAACATTATTCATCGTAAAATGTCAGATGCTGCTGCTGATGAGTGTAAAGAACAATTAAAAGGAAGTAAAGATAAGATTGATATTGAAGCACTTGTAAAACAAAATGAAGATTTACATGAGGAAAATAAAAATTTAACCGTATGTTTTAAATATCATATATAGAATACAGATAGAAGATAATATTTATGATACTCAGATTAATAATTTATTGTATATAGGAAAAGGTTAGGAGATATTTAGCTGAAACAGAAAACATTCGCAAACGTACTATTAAAGAAACTGCTGATGCTAAAATTTATGCAATTCAAGGATTTTGTAAAGATTTGCTAGATGTAAGAATAGCAATTTAATTTAAACATTCAAATACTTATCACAACTTCATAAGTAATAACAAAATACTTTCTCTAGGTGGCCGACAGTTTAAGTAAAGCTACTGAATGTGTACCAAAAGAAGCAGTATGCGATAGTAATCCACATTTGAAACATTTATATGAAGGCTTGGTGACTACTGAATCACAATTACAAACGGTTATTATTACTAATAATAAATAATATAAAATATGTATATTAAATACTAATTAACTAATAAATAAATATTACAAATTGTATCTATTTATAGATTTTCCAAAGACATGGGTTAATGTCTATAAATCCTTTAAATGAAAAATTTGATCCCAATTCTCATAAAGCTTTATTTGAACAGGTAACTTCTTGTATAGTTAAAATTAAAAAAGAATTATAAATAATGTTGTTTTCTTTTTTAGGTTGTTGAAGGCAAAGAAGGAGGTATTGTGGTTGTTGTTTCCCAAATTGGATATAAATTACATGAACGTATCGTAAGAGCAGCTGCTGTTGGAATTAGCAAGGAACCAAATCAATAAAAATCTATGAAGTCCTTAATTTAAGTACTTGTTGTGAAAATAATCAAGAATATAAATGAATATACAGCCCATAGTTTAAGTAGATTTAAAAAAAAAAAATTATGTAGTTTATTTTTTTCATACAATTATTTGAAATTAATTATACTTATTGTGATATAATATGCTACATACCACAGAATAGAATAATACAAACCATACAAACCTTATTCCATGATCTGACAGGTATAATTTATTGTATTGTCTAAGGATTTAGGAGAAAGAAAATTATAATTTTTGCTATACTATATTTTAATAAAATAATTATAATATAATATGTTTAATGCGTACAAAAAGGTGTAATAACTAATAAAAGAAAGAAGATAGTTGTTTGTCATTATTTAACCAAAATAATGACTAGTACATACAGTGTAGTATTGTTTAAATTTAAATTTTGATAATTTTGTTTATTATTACGTTACAATTAAGGAATAATGAAGCACATTTACAAATACAGTTTTAAATTTTAAGTTTTCTTTAAACTTCAATCTAATAACAAATATTAAACATTTTAAAGATGTAAGTGGAGTAAAAGTACTTTTTTTCTTGTTTGCCATCGCATTTTAGGACAGCTAAACTGTACAACTACTTCAACTTTTAACTTCAGGGGTTGCTTCTGGTAGCAGAATAGAAAAAAAAGGATATTTTGTACAAAAAACCAGCATCAAGAAAATCAATTTTATTTTATTGGTGTTAGTAAAAAGAGATTAAGCTTAAAGACTTGAACTTTTCACCAGATGTTAATATTAGCTTTTCCCAGACATTTATAAACCTATTTATAGACATTTAAATTTTTTTTACTTGAAGCGCTTGACAATTTATAATAAGGTTCCTCATAAGTCAATGTATGTTATATTAGTTATTTAAAAATATTTAAGATATATTATGCTCAATTTTTTTAGCATTGGAAGCTAAAATGTTAACAAAATTTAATTCAAGGTTTCTCACAAGTAGTTCACACTGTAACCAAAAAAATCTAAAAATACTTAATTTTAAATTTGTTTGAAATTGGATATTTAATTTAAGAACAATGATTTTAGTTTTTGGTGTTGATTTAAAAGTATTATTTGTGATACTTGAAATTTTAACTTATTTAATACACAATGAATGACATATTTAAATGCAATATTTTCTACAAAAATTAATTAAACCTATTGTATTACTAACAAAAAAAAAAAAAATACATTAAAATCAACATAGAAAAATCATAAAGAATGTAATGATAGTGATATTAATATTAAAGTACAATTAATGTGCAGTTGAAAATTTCTTGGGGGGGGGGGAATGGCGCCCTTGACTTTAAGAATTGTTCAAACTGTAAAAAAAAAAACTTGTACCTAATGGTTTTAAACCTTTTTGTGGGGCCTTATTTTCATATGCATCCCGAACCATGTGTCTGTGAACGTTTATTACAGTATGACTCATTCTTCAATGACGAGGTATTGTTAACACTTACTGTACATCAGAGTGGTTACTTTTTCCCCGTTTTTATTTGATGTATTCAGAATTATTTTTATATGCAATTTGCAATTGTTTTTAAATTGATAACATAATTTATAACATACCAATCTGCCGAGGTAGACAGAATATCTAGATCTCTACCATAGATTGGTTTCTTAACATTTAAAAACATATACAAGTACCATCGAGATAGATAAATAATACTGGAGGGCGCTCTTACCAATATCGTCCGTGAGACGAAAACGAGCCATGTCTTGAACGTAACCCCCACCTCTGCAGGGCAAAAAAAAATAGCTGGAAACTTGCGAACGTACTAGTGAACATAAACGCCTCATAATAATGTAGGTACTTCCACTCGTCCGATTTTAAAAATTAAAATCTATTTGTACTTGTTAACAAGCCTACTATACAGCGATATAGTTTAAACGGAAAAATAAAAATAAATAGCTACACAAAAGTATAAAACGAATAATTGTAATTAATATAGTAATATAGACATTTATCGTGTTTACAGCTAACCACTTACCTTTAAACATAATCAATAATTTTATAATCCAAATTTTATAGAATATAAATAATTTAATCAGTCATCCATTTAAATTTAAATTAGTGGTTAATACCATATTATATTGAAGTAAGTACAGCAATATTCCAAATCATAACATAAAATCAGACTTACTGTGATTTAACTATTTAAGTAGCCAAGTAGGTACCTATTACTAAATATAAATAATAAATTTATTTTATAGAATATTAAAATATAATATTGTAATAGGTAATGTAGGAAATGGGAAACAATAAATACAAATTCAACACAAAAAAAGAAGAAGAAATAAGATATATTTAAAATATTTATTTATTTTAAAACATCGATACAAGTACAATATAATATTTATACAATTTAAATTTAAAAACATTAGAAGAAATAGAATATTTTTATAAAATTTACATTTTAATTTAATTTTTAAACATTTTGAAATAATATTAGTGTTAACACAGGCATTGTATAGTTATATAATTAATATAAGGTAAGCCCCACCGGTAATATGGGTGTAATATGGGTGTATACTGATTTTTACATTGTAGTCAGTCGGTTGGAGACCTGAAACGAGTTGGGTCGTCCTGAAAGCTGGGCCGAAAGATAATGTTTATCTTTGTATAATAAAGTGTTCATGTTTTCATAAAATATATAAGTTGTGTTTTTATTGTTCGAAGAAAGATAGTTAACATTAGTTTAGTTAATTTTTGTCTCAAAGAACTTTTATTTTTTAATACTTCCTTTGCATTAACTTCCTTAGCATAATGTCGCATTCTAATATTTATGTAGCTGTCACTAAGAGCTGAGAATAGTTTATGCTCATGACTAGGAGAACCAAGTTTGACATTTATAGGATATTAGGAAAAAAGAATAAATTTGACTTATTTAATATATTCTTCCTTGCTAGCATTAAAATATTAGTTTTAGACTTATGTTCATGCAGTAATAACGTATAATGGAAACCCACCAAAATTGTCTTCCAGCATTTGCGTTACTTCATCAGAAGATGTAACATTTTTTTTTATTCTTAAAATCACATATGAAAAAAAATCTAAAATATATAGTTATACATGTATATAGTTAAAATTACCTTTTAATGATTTAATTTTACTATTTCTTCTTTTCAATCGTTGTTCTAATATCTTAATCTTGTTTTGGTACAATTTCTTATGAAATGTTTTAATATTACACAGTACCCAGGGGCGGACTTCCTATTTTTCCGCCCCTAGGCATTACAATACTAGCGCCCCGTACATTGACGTGCTCCCACGGGGGGGGGGGGGAATGTTCCATGAAATAAAAAAAAAATATAAAAATTGTTTTATTGAATGCTTCTTCTTGTTTGGCCAATTTTTCTTGCCTTATTTTTTTAAACTGGTGTCCTTTTTACTGGACATGTTTAATCTTTAATATGTACCTAATTGATGTTTTTTATAGGTAACCAGGTAGGTACTAATTAAAGTGATGAGCACTCTATTTTTTTTACAGTCTAATCGTAATCGATTTGCAGATTTCTGAGCAGTGTGCACTATGCAGGAGACGGTCGACAGTTCCAGCATAGAAAAGAGATTATAGAGTTCCAGCATCGTCGCAATGTTTATTATTATCATTGATTATAGAATAGACATAATGAATAGATAGAATCACGGTCTAGAAGATCTTCTAAGACCGTGGATAGAATAGATATTCTATAATCAATGTTATTATCAAGTACTTTATAAAGACATCTGATTTCCAGAATTAACTCCATTATTCTAGGAATAGACTAGTTTGGTGGCCGCGCTCCCTTATTGTGGTGCCGGGTGTGCGGTGAGGCGGGTCATTCCAGTTAATATAAATTAATAATTTACTTGATAAGCGCTGTGCGAGCCATAGAGTATAGAATAAGTCTTAGCTAGTAGAGCGGCTATACACAATGTACCCGGCGGCCCGAAGCAGTATATTTAAGTGCCTTGGCTGGCGTTTTGCGCATGCGCTATTCACAATATTGTATGTGTTTACGCCGCACACTACCTCCCATGTATTAACATAGGCGACGCCGGCAACTATTTACTGCCTCGTCGAGTGTCGATCATGACAAAATAAATTTATTTATTTTGTCATGGTGTTAATAATATGCATTATAATTTTCGTGTAAACTGAAATAAAAATCGTAGGACTTAGGATCAGTATCAGGCTGGTCAAAGTAGGGGACAGGTATTCTTTTCTAGGCCCCACCCGTGATTTAGTTTTTAGGGCCCCGTTCGCTAATGATGCAATACAACTATATTATATCGTTATGTCCAAATATAGACAACTGCTAAAAGATTGATTATTATTGTGACAATATGGACATTAGATAATTGAGCCCAAGAAAAAAAATCCTGCCCTGGGACATTTGGTATCCAGGCCAACCCTGCATAGGATTGATTAGTTTTATAGATAATAAATTTACACCGAACATTAAAATATAAACACCAATATTTAATTAAAAAATACAATTTTAGGTATTTCCTCATTGTTAAAAAAACACATTTAATACATACATCCATATTTAAGTATAAACCATAATTATTATAAAACATAACAAACATACGTTTTTGAAAAGCAACAATTTGAATTCATTAAATATATATTCTAAATTAAATGAAAGGGATTGAATGCAGCTTTTTACACGTATCAAGTACTACATATTTTTATTCCAATGATCATGGTAATGAGGTATTACCAAGAAGGCAATAAGTAACCACTTGAGAACCCAAGGAGATTGGGTTAGAATTCTTAAAATTTTTTAAGTTTATACAAATTTGAATGAGTTTGACTTTTAATTTTACCCTCTTAGTTGCTCTAAGTTATTATTATTATTATTATTATTTATTGAAAACAAAATGTGAAAAGACAATCTTCAGTAAGTAGCCACACTAAAAGAGTCAAATTCGAGTTGGTTTTAAACATTTTTATTGGATCTTTAAGTCAATTAATATCTTGAAATTAACATAACAAATTTTTATTGATTGAAAAAGTAACTGTACTGTTATGTATGTTTATGGGTACATGTTTCAAAAATATCTATTCATTCTTAATAGTTAATAGTCATTTAGTTCTCGCAATCAAAATGCATGAATACAAAATTGTCTTAGTGTAACTAACAAGTAAATAACCACTATCAATCCCCTTTAAATATTAAAACTAATTAAATTTTATGAAGCTAGTTAAGTATTAAGAACAAACTTTATAAAAAGTTAAGTTTTCAAAAAAACAAGAACAAACAATTTATAGGATAAAAGATAAAATTCAATATTTATTTTTATACATTGCTATTTGCTATCTATTCAAATTTAATTTAATTTATAAAGTTTGTGCATACTATATCATTAAATTAAATGTGTAAGAGTATGTTAATATTTAAATTAGTAAGGAAATAATTTTGAATACAAAATTACAATATATGATCTAATAAATAAACAATACAAATATACTTATATAATAATAAAATATTGTGTATGTAAAAATATTTCGATGATAAAATTGTTCAAACATAAGAAACCATAGGTTTTTAAGTACATTATTGTTTTATAAACAAACTATTCAAGGAAAATCACCAAGAATGTCAATTTGACTAATACCATTGTTGTACACACTTTGTATTAAAAAAAAATGTATGAAAAAGTAAAAAAGTTACCATTTAAAATTCAGAAATAATAGTTGATACAAAAGGTGAAAAACATCGATAATTATTTTACTCAAAAATGAAATTAGCTATATAAAAAAAAAGCAGACATTCTAAGTGATTTAACAGTAATGTATACATCAATGCAAATAACAACATACGAATAACTACAACTACATACTAAAGATATATTTAAGTATAAAACCAAAATAATTACCTGATCAATATTGACGGAATAATGTTTTGACATAATATTTAAATATAAATATAATAATAATAATAATAATAAAATAAGTAATAACAGCGAAACGAAGCAGTTTGTTAACTAAGCACCATAAGGACTTGATGATCACAAAAATTATTTTTAATAATATACACAAATAATAATTAATCTAAGGTAATAATAATAAATGCATATTTCAAATAAAAGAAATAATAAATCAATGATAAAAAATAATAATAAAACTATACACTAAAATTGGTTTGAAAAAGGTTTGTTCATAACAATTGAGTAAAATATGTATGTCAATAATTTATATACTAAAAATTATAAACAAAAAAAATTAAGGAAATATATCAAAGTTTCACACTAACACAAGCAGTTTAATGCATACTTTAATCATTATGACATTGAATGGTTTACCTAATCTAGACTATAAGATAACATATCTAAATTACTTTTAAAAAAACGCTTCATCCACATGCGATATGTCATTTAAGTTCGAAGAAAAATCCATTTCTAAGGAATCATTTCCAAATGCCATCATACTAAATAAGCAAAACAATATATTTTTTTTTTAAGCCAATAAAATAAATAAAACATTTATATTATTATACATTAAATTAACAATACTAAAACCAGTAAATGTACTCAATACATACGGCATACATTTATGCAACTTTTTAAAATTGTTTTCAGTTATGTTTGAGATTCAAAAGCGATCAATACTGAAACTATGAATTAAAATATTTGTTAAAAACCTAAGTTTTGATAAATTTAAAAATTATTAACACATACACATTAGCATTAGCCTACCTATGATAACATTTATGGTTCAAAGCACACCTTTAAAAAAGCCAATATTAAGTTTTAAATATAACCTTATTAATTTTCTTAATTTTTGTATCAAATAAAATCAATCATACTTCAGTACTATGTTTTAAAATACAGTTCTTAATACATAAATGCAACCTATATAATCTAATAAGACAGGAGAATGCTAAAGGAATTAGGTTTTTATATTCTATTCTATCGATGAATTAATGAAAGGTAACAGATTTTATATAATAATAAAAAAAAAATTAACATCCAAATTGTCTCGGAACTTTATCCCAGGATCATAGTACAGGCATTCCTAAATCCCGTCATAGGATGGCGGCTGAAAAAAACGACCCTGGACGGTACTTTTCAGATGTACTGTTGAGTTAAAGCAAAATTAAAAATTATTTTTTTTTAATAGAAATACATTTAACACTTAATTTTTTATTATAATATTTGGAACCTTTGTAAAAATAATAATATATATTGATTTACAAGTCGAGAATATAAGACATATATAAATCTGTCGAACAAAGTCTCTAGTATTGAATATAAACTATTAATACAGTAGTTATCATTTATTATTTTTATCATCATTTATCGAAATATTTTTTAAAAGATTATGTTAAATTTTTCAATGCAGATAAAAAAAAAATTGTTATTTTAACAGTAAGCACTATGCATTATGCAAAATTTGCTTCATACTAGACTATAATTTAGTATTAAACAGATACATATTTAGTAATTTGTGAGATTAGTTATTAGTTATTACTAAATGTATATGCAGCATTCTATTAAAAATTTGGTTAGTCATGTCCACAAATCACATATTATTGATAAAATATTATATTTATAATCATTAATTTAATAATTTTTTTATTCTCATTGTTTCTAGTATTAACACAAAAAGTCACATGTAGTGTATATTTAAATTAAAGTGATGTAAATCCTAGAATGCTGTGTCATACAGACCAAATTATAAATATAAAAATGATAAAAAAAAATTCTCATTTCAAAATTATAAATTTTATTAAGTCAGTATGTATCCAGTCAGTATTAGGTCAGGTCATTGCCTGACTGGCCTGACCTGTAGTTTCACCTATGCTGGTAATTTAAATATGTGTTGTTAGTGATTTTTTAACTGACAAACCTATTTACTATTTATATTTATTCAGACTAAAAAATATTTATATTTTATAAATAGTAACATAAATTTCTCATAGGCCATTCAAATGTAGTGTGAGAATAAAACAAATATAATAAATGGCAAAAAATGACAACTACTGTAAGATTAATTGAAAAAGAAACTGGCAAATTCATACTTAAAATTAAAAGCTTTTGACATTTTTTTAGTACCTAATATTTTTTTATTTATGTTTTTTAAATTAATTCAAGTTAATAAATTTAAATTTCATAACTTAATAGGGATTTTATTTTAATGGGTAAATAATACTTGTTGTAATAATATAAATGAGTAATAGTATAATGAACTTTTAATAAATTTAAATTTAAAGGCTCCATATAATATTTACATATTATTAATAAAAAGTAAAATCATGCATTATATATACCAAAAAAGTAAAATATAATAAAATGGCAAAAAACTGATATAGGTACGTGCTAGTTACATAAATATTAGCATGAAATTAGTAGTGTACATAGTACTGTAAACCATATCAACAGAGTGAAATATATTCTATGTACACCATTTGAAAGGATAAAAAATAATAATAATATTTTCATTAGAAGTGAGCGAGCATTAGAGTTTGGTTCTATAAAAATATACAAAGTAACAAACAATATAATTTATATAATATTGCAATAATATTTCTACTTAAGTAAAATACAAGCTGATTACACACCCAAAGTTAAGCCAATCAGGATTTAATAAAACAAGAACTCATTGATAATGTTTGATGATAGTTTTTCAATATTTGGATTGTATAATATATAAGTATTATTTTAAGGCTAATAATTAATAATGTAGTAGAAGTTGTATAGAATATTAATATGTTATAAAAGTTTGTTTAAATTTAGTATATATTTTATAGTAAATTGAATATGGGAATGTTTAAAAAATGAACAATATTTCCTTTTTTAAACTTAATAATTATACTAAAAAATTAAAATATATTCTAAGCTACACACGTTGTTTAAAATTTAAATGAAAATAGGACAATTTAATTAAAAAAATATTATAATACATACATCTTATTTATGAAAATAAGATATACATACACAAAACATATACAGGAGATCACTGCGACCCATGTCACCAAATCAAACTGCCTGTGAAAATACGAGTGAAAACTCAAAAACAATAATTAAAGATATCTATAATTAACAACCTGTGAATAGTGATAAACATTAGTATTTACATAAAATTTAAAATATTATTCAATTTATAATTATAAATTTACTCACTCACTTCTAATAAATATAATCTCTTTTAAACTCAAACAAAACTAAATTCAAGCTAAATAATTGTAATTGTGCAATAAATTATTGGAAGTATAATTCTTACTTATTTACTGGTTCACTGTGCACTGATGACGTTTCTCTAATGCTACAATTTCCAGGGCTGTTTACATGAAACATGTGGTTCTGAGGAGTGTTTGGATAGCTATTCATTCCTTGTCCGTTGGTTCCAGGTCCGCCCCAACCAGGAACATGCGTAACTAGTAATGGTTTTAAATATCCATTACTTGTAACAGGTGTGCTAATATCTAAATTATGAAATAAATTAACATAATATTAAACAATGTAATAATTTAAATTTTTTTTAGAATAGGGTTGTTTTTTATTTCAGTTTATAATTAGTAGAGACATTCAATTTTAGGAGATACAGAGGTTGGGTATCTACAACCTTACGCCTAATTCCAAAATCCCAATTATATGTGGAGATATCTATGCCTAAGAAAATAAAACATTGCTTGATCTCCTTACATACTAATTAAAATTGTTAATTAGTTACACTGTTTAGTAAAAGGGTATTCATTTTGAATTTTTTCATACATAGTTATTATGGATACATGTTATTAAATAAAATATTTAACATTCACTATTAGGATTCCACAATCGCGAGTAAAAAGAAAAATAATATTTATTTTGATAAAACAATAATGGACTTTACACGATATAAGTTACACAAGATAACAAATAATTGAATGTTTAGTAGATCATTGGAGGAATCAAAAATGTAAATAAAATATAAATATTGGCAATGTTTTTTAATGGTTATCGTAAACCTGAATTTTTCAAGCTACTAGACTTTTTTTAGAGGAAACCAGAAGTATTTATGATCCCGGCTAGGATTTGATGACTATCTTTAAATCAACCAGTAGTGTTGCGCCTAAGTCAAAAAGATTGGCAGCACTATTTTAGAATGGTTTTTTGAATTGATACAATTTAAAATATAATTTAAGTAATAAGCAAAACTTAAATAGAAATAAGTAAAAATAAAAATATATGAATACTTGGTGGTTGTGTATAGTATTTTCCGAATGCTTGATTTTTATCAATATCAGGATATAACTTTGTAAGATATGGCAAGTCCAATAGTCTATCAGCCAAGTTTCGAATTGATAAATCTTTAGCTGAGAAAGGATGTAAACTATAGGCATCTGAATCATTGGCTGAAAAAAACAAAAAAATATTAAAATAATTAAACATTTTTATTATTAAACTAATGACATGTATAACTTACATCCAGCCCAGGCAACAGTTAGCCCACCTAGTTCTGAATCAGAAAATCTTAATAAAAATGTACCCGTAGCATATCTTGTTAACATCTCTTCTGCATCAGACTTCCTTATGAATCCCATGATGGCACTACATATTTTGTGTTATAATATTAACTTATCATAATATAATATATACAATTATTTTCTAGTAATTACCCATCAGTCCAAGGACCTTTTAGATGTTCTCTAGTTATTTTCATCACGGCATAAAACCATTCCCAAAATGTGAAACTTCTTTGTGGCAATGGTTCTTTACAAAATTGTGACCATGACAAAACCATATGATTAAAATCCACATTTTGCATTCTGAAAATATATTTTTTAATTATTTTAATAACTCAAACTATTATTAAATAAATCTATTTACCTAAAAGCTTTTTCTGCCAAAAATGTCAAGCTTTCTTCTGAGAGACCACGACCTGTAGCTGCAGAAAACTTCATGTTTAAAGCTTCTGCCACATTTCTCCATGGTACTTTATCGGGAACATTAAATGGAACACGGCCAGGTTCAGCAAAAGCATTATCCCAAGTTACAGTAGCCCAAGCATGAGGATCTTGATTCCCATGCACAATAACTACCACAGGTAATGACAAATTCCACACCTAAAATACATTTTTTTAATATTACAAACTTATTTAACATTTTTTTTTGAAATCTATAAATTATATAACATGATATCTTCTAAATTATTTTTCTAATACATTTTAATAAAAATCGGTATAATTAATTTTAAATATTTTTAAAGAGCAATATGTTACTACATTGTACTAATTTTTTTCCATAGGATAACTTTATGCGATATATATTTTATTCTTTAGTTTGATATTTGTTTAAGTATTCAAATTAAAAATTATAAAAAAACTTACCTCAAATTGGAGTTCATTACCAATGAAAAATTTGGAAGAAAATAAAATCGAAAATTTTTCATCCATAACAGATTCTGTGCCTTTTTTTTCAGTACGCTTAATTTTCTTTAGTTGCATACTTCTATTATATTTTAATACACATTATTATTTGGCTGACTTATAAAATATTGTAAATTAAAAGTTATAATTTACCGGAAATTGGTTGACAAATGTCTCTGCACTGGTTGATATTCCATTTTTCCAGTGCAGTTTAATATTTCACCACAAGATTCTCCATCTGGTTTATTTCTTCCAATTATTTGGTTCGCTTGAGATTCACTGACTATAGATACTTTAACCTAATACAGTTAATATCATAATTATGGCTAGGATTTATATTCATTAATATATTTTTATTGGCAGTGTTTTTATGAATTTCTTTATTTATGTTCATAAATCCCATCATATTAATATAAATAGTCAAATTTCTTAATTTACATATTTTAAATACAAACATAAAAATTGCATGGTTTTTGGTATATTTTGGCAGTGGGTAAGGGAAAAAATATAAGGGACCGGTTCAACGTGTGATCCACCGATAACAGATACCTATATTTTACACTATAGTGCTTATATACCTATATAACTATCGATACAATATGGATTTTACGACTTAACCTAAATAATTTTTTTAGCACCCTCACTTCAGACTTCAGTTTACTAGCTAGTGAAATTTGTCATGTGCGGTCACTATTTCAAAAAGCTAACTCATCAAACTTTAGGAAAATTATTTTTGGGCACTACCGTATAGAAAGTTTGATTTTTAACAGTGCTAGTTGAAGTGTTGGAAAACGACCTTTTTATTGTTCAGCAGACAATAAATCCTTTTTTTCTGGAGGTTAAAATTGTCAGAAAACATATTGTGAAAGTCAGATTATGTATATTATGAACATAATACCCTTGAGTCACCAAAAATTAAAAAAATGTATTAAAAATAGAGGACTAAAAACTATGTTCATAATATGTCATACTTCAAATAGCAATAATCTGGACAAGATATCTATTACAATCTAAATCCTGAGGAAATTACTTTTTTAGATTTTGAGTGGAACGATGAATGTATTGATTTTACAATGATGGGTGTTTTTTTAAAATTTTTTTTTGTGTCTGTCATCACCTTTTAGGACAGTAAAAGTGCTTGGATTTTCTTCAGAAATATCTTTTCTGATAGGAAAGTGAATCTAGTTGGTACTTTGGGGGTCAACAGCAACATTTTTCGAGTAGTTGCCAAAGGTGCCATGAAAAACAAAAGAAAAATTAAGGAAAAACAGGAACTTTTGCTCAAAATGTGTTTTCCACAAAATCGATTTTGGTATTTCGTGTAACTCTAAAACAAATGAACGTAATACATGTAATAAACAAAATTTTTACTTGTCTAAATATTTGCATTTTCTATACACGATAAGATTTTCAAAATATTTTGATTTGTTTTGAACTGTTTAGGGACATTTTCAGTTTCCAATTTTATAAGTTTTTTTTTCTATGAATGTCAATAAAACTTTATTTGTTGAGTAAAATTACTTGAAAAATTAATACAAGGCTCCTACTATATTGTTGCAATGACATTTGAAAAATATTAAAAATCCTTAGTCAGAGTTTGGTTTTTATTAGCATTTAAAGTTCAAAAATTCACAAAATATGGAAAAATCACAAAAATTAGCAAATTATTTTAAGTTAAGAATTCATAAAAATTTTTCTTTTTAAATCTAAAATGGTAAAATGATCAAGATACCTAATAAGCAGGGCTAGGATTTATATGCAACAGCATGGTTTTTTTGCTACTTCTGATTATTGATTTTGTCAGTAATGTACACGAATCACCTCATGATGAGATAAACGGGGGTATTTTTATTTTGCATGTTTTTGCATATTTTAGATAAAATGCATATTATTGCATATATTGAATAAAATTAATATTATTGCATATTTCGATTATAAGAATGTAAAAAATGCATGTTTTTTAGTATATTTCGTAAAACTTGGTTTTTTTGTCAAATATAAATTTTATTTCAAGTAACACGCACGTAGTTTTATTTCTAAATTATTTTATTTTATTTCTAAATTATATTATTTTAAGACAAACAGTCTATCATTGATGTATTTTAATAAATAAAAATTTTTTTTGTAACTATATTTTAGTGTTTATCTTATAAAAAATTAAATGCATATTTCTGCATATTTTGGTATATAAAATGCATATTTTACAATTTTTTATTGCATATAAATCCTAGCCCTGCTTATAAAATTATCTACCTTTCTCAAAAAAAAAAAAAATGTCCAAGAAACTCAAATTAAATTTTTATGAGCGTTTGAAATTCAAATTTTTACAACATTGGATATTCATTCGATTTATCATGTAGCAATTTTCTTATTTCGTTGTAATTCAAAAACAAATAACTGTAGATACATGAGAATTTCACTGAATATTAATTTTATCAATTCTTATACTTGATATAATTTTCAAAATATTTTGCCTTGTTTCGAGCTGGTTACGGACAATTTCATATTTCAATTTTTTTTTTTTTTTTTTCTAAGAATATCAATAAAGTTTTATCTGTTGGGCCAAAAAGTGTAAAACTTAATTCAAGACTCTTGATATATTGTTACAATAGCAGTTGAAAAATATTAAAAATACATAGGCACAATTTTTTTTTATAAGCATTTAAATATCAAATTTTGACAAAATTTAAAACAAGATTCTACGTAAGTAGTTAATTTGTTACTAAAAAATCTAAATAATACATAAGCACAGTTTATTTTTATAGTACTATAGTCTATAATAATTTAATTTCAAATTTGAACGAAATTACATATTCAAAAAACCTAGAATAACTATTTTAGTTATTTTGTTGTGATTATATAATATTATTTGTGAGTACTTGAAACTTCTTAAGTATACTATTATATATCCATGATAGTACCATGGTTAGTTGTCGATGTATAACACGTTATAAGTACCTAATAGATATTGTGATATGATAATTTTGATAAAATCGATATTGGTTTTTGGTGCAACATAAAGACAAATGAACATATATACACAAAATTTTCACTAGTTGTTTATATTTGCATTTACTATACACGATAAAATTTTCCAATTTTATTATTTTTTTTTCTATGAATGTCAATAAAACTTTATTTGTTGAGTAAAAATACTTGAAAATTTAATACAAGGATCCTACTATATTGTTACAATGATATTTGAAAATTATTAAAAATCCTTAGTCACAGTTTTTTTTTATAAGCATTTAAAGTTTAAAAATTAACAAAATATGGAAAAATCAAGATGATTAGCAAATTATCTTGAGTTAAGAATCCATGACATTTTTCTTATTAAATCTAAGATATTAAAATCTAGTTTAAGATTCCTTATGAGATGATATACCTTTATCAAAAAAAAAAAATGTCTACAAGCAAATCAAATTAAATATTTGAAACTTCTAAAGTATACTATTATATATCTATGATAGTACCATGGTTTGTTGTTGATGTATAACGCATTATAAGTACCTAATGGATATTGTGATATGATTAATTTAGAATTTATTATAGATACATATTATAGGTCAATTTTAGACTGACATACAATCTCCACCCAAAATCGTTTTTTGTATACAATGATATTATATTACTGAATTCAAGTTTAATACCATCCATTATACATTGACCCACTTATTACATACTGTATAGCAGAGCAACATCCACTTTGCCCACCTTTTTAGATAAGTGAAGATTATGTTATGTGATATCAAAGGTAAGTTTAGTAAATATAAAAAAATATTAAAACCAAATCAAAGGTAGTTTAGTTTCTAAAATTTTAAATATCTTTATAGATTTTTTAATTTTTTTTTTTGTATTTTTCTTCATATTTTACATGATAGAACCAATAGAATTAGTCTTAATCAAAAAAATATGTTTTATATAATGTTCTAATTATAATATTATACTTCACCCTATACTCTCAGTTATTATTATTATATAAAATATAAATTTAAAAAAATACATATATAATATAGGCATATGCACTGAATCAATTTATTTTTGTATACAATTATTTTTTTCTTTATATTAAGATAAATTACATCAAAACAAAGGGCGCTTCATGCTGAAATAAAAATATTGTTTTATACATAAAAATAATTTGAACCATTAAATATTTTTACCTCTAAAAAAAATGAGAAAAAATGTAAGTAAACCAGTGAATATTGTAATGTTTGATTATGAAATGATACTAATATTTCCCCACAGTATATCTTGTTTGATAGTGTTATATTATTATGCTAGTAATAATATCCTAATTTTAAATTTTAAAATTTCATAAAATGATTAATAATGATAAAAAGATGAAGCTCCTAAAATAGATATTAAAAGAAAATTGTTTCATACCACAGGTGATGTCATATGAATATTGAGTTTTCCTCCAATTAATAGACGAACTTCAGCTACAAATCTTGTATTAGTTTTTAATACTTGAGGTGGTTGAGTTATGATGACAAAAGTACTAAATAAAGAAATTGAGAAATAATAACAATAAAATAATATTAAATTACAAAGAATATACCTTGCCACTAATGATGAAAGATATTGTGTTGTCATATCAAGAAGAGTATTAATTATTTCACAAGACTGAGGTAATTCAAAATAACGACCCAAATTCACTCTGAAACGATCAGCTTCTTTAATTTGTGAACGAGTTATCCATATTAAATCACATAATTTCTCACACCTAATAAGAATATATTAGTGCATAATATTTAACTAATTCAATATTAATTTAATAGAAAGTTTTTATAAGTACCAAGTTTGTATGACATCTATATCTTTCATGTATTTATATCCGTTACCAGCCAACTGTTGTTCACGTTTCCACTGAATTAATGCCTTATCAATAATATGAGCTTGAACAGGGCTGAGCAAATTTAATGATTCGTTAAGTTTGTTTATGTAGACACAAAGAGCATTGTTAAGACTTAATGATTGAGTCTTTAATTGTCCTTCATACAATTCTTTTTCCTGTTTTAATTTACGTTCAATTTCGGGTCCTTGAGGAATGCTCATTCTTTGATTTCTCATGTGTTGTAGATGTTCTTAAATTTAAAAATGTTTATTAATATACATAATAAAAATTTATAATTTACTAAAAACTTACGAGAACATTTAGAACATTCAGAGTATAAAATATTAAAAGAATCAATGTCCGATTGGATTGTAATGCGAATCTCATTTGTATGCGTAATATGGTTACTTATCAAGTCCATCTGTTGCGTAATTTCAATGTTTTCTAATTCTTGAGAAGATTTTACATTGACTTCCATTAGAGACTAAATAAAATTAATAAATTATACTTACGAGTTTCAAATCAAATTCTTTTATACACAGATACAATATTTAAAAATTCTGAAATTGAATTATTGTTGACGTAATAGTATATCCGCTCATATCTCATAATACTTCACAATAATTCAATTTCATAATTTAAAAATACTAAAACTGTATAGATTATAAAATAATAACTATATTTAAGTTTCAATTACCAGTAACTATTTGATTAAATACAAACAAAAACAGAATAATTAAAGCTAAATTTTACAATATTGTAAGAATTGGTCTACTACTACTTATTTTACTTTTTACAAAAAAATTGATTTCATTCTAATTTAATTTTAAATTATCATGTTTTTTGTCCATAAGAAATATTAGTTAACCTATTGACAAAAGTTTACATAATTATATACATTGTTAAAAATGTTGGCTTAGGGAGCATTGACAGATAATATATTTTAACCACAAATGGTTTTTTATTTTTATTTTATAGGGTTTGTCTTATAAGCCAACCTATTTATTATAATACCTAATTTATAACATATTCATAAGTCATAGCTAAAAATAAAGTGATGAAAATGAGACGCAATCCCTCAGACATTTATATTTTTTCCCCCTAATCTAGTCACTGAGTAGCGGCTGTATATTCTTAATTGGCGCCTCAAAGAATTAAAAGAACTTTCTATTATTAAACCTGAATACTATTTACTATAAGCATAGGTGTGCGCAGGATTTTGTGTCGGGTGTAGCATAAATTTTTAACCGGCCCTAAAGAACAATAAGCAGCCCACTTATTTCCTTTATATAGCTTCCCCCCTCCCTCGAATTCTGTTTAGCACCACTGTGTAAACATTTAATATTGTATAAGTTCATATAATCTATATTAGCTATTTATAAACTTGTGTACCGAATCATTATAGGGTATATCCCTCTTCCCCCCCCCCCCCTAATAAAAATTCATCACTCTATGACTATGCCTATTATGGTTATAAGAAACATAGTAAATTGTAAATAAAAAGTAATAATATTTTTATGTAATTTAATATATTACCCTATACTTTTATAAATATGTTTAACATCACATAGGTAATAAAATAATGCTTATAAGCATATAGTAATTAATAATAGATATTTATACATTACTCATAATATAAACTCAATACGTTTAAAATTATTTATTTGTATCTATGCATATGTATACGTTTCAGATAAATATCTACCAGCCCACTAAATCCAAAATAAATTGTCAGGTGCAGCGAAAGCAGTATTCGCTGCACCCGTGCGCACACCTATGACTATAAGCCTAGGAACATCAATAATAAATTATTTTTTGTTATGATTTCATAGAGAATGTGGTAAAAGAATATGGTAAATATAACCCATACAAAATTCCAAACATTTCCAATATGTTAAAAAATTATTGGTACTTGGAAGTATAAACACTTAGTATACACACATTATTTTGTTGAGCCATTATGGATTCTGATTCCAAACACTTTTTAATTATTCTTATCAACTCTTTTGGGTTTTGAGAGTACTTTTCCTGTAAAAAGAATAATAATTAATACAAAAATTATTTATTTCATATATACAAAATTTAATTTTGTTTAGTTCTAAATAAATGATTATTTGTTTTATTTATTTAACCCTGTCCTAAAGTTGAATACATATTATGATTTTAATACTCACTTTATATAATTTTGCTGTATCAATTAGTTTCAGTTTACTGACAAACTGTTCATTAGTTACCATAGAATTAGCTTTAGATACTAATTCATCCACAAAAGACACAAATAAACCTTTAATATAACCTTCATGCTCTAAATTATCTGGATCAATTTCAGTCCTAAAAATATTAATTTTATAAATATTTCAATATTTGAGAAATATAAACTTTATCTAGTTAAATAGTTCATATTTTTTTACCAATAATAATTCACATAATTTACTAAGCATTTATATTGTAACATAAGAATGACAAAATCAAAATGATAAATTCTCAACAATAATATTATTTAACTAGTAACTAGTATGCTATTCATTAAAAAACACAATTTAAATAGATTAGTATGAGTATATTAAATCTTATCTGATTGATTTATCAGAGCATAATTTGATGGTTCCAGGAAATAGTAATTTCATACAAGCATTATGGATAATTGTTGCAGGTCACACACATGCAGAAGTATATAATAAATATTTGTGTTATACTCATTATTAGTCTTATCCTAATCATAAACTATATTGATAACAAACACTGACAATGATAACAATTTAAAATAATAATGAAATAAGTTTTGGATACAAGAATTAAAGTATCTTAAATAGACTGCTGTTTAAAATGTTTCTTTAGAATTTAATAAATACATTTTCGATATCTGGACAATAAGTCATAATTAATTTTGGTCAATTTTTTTTTCCAAAGCTAATTAGTAGAATTATGACTATGCCAGTATTTCAAATTGAATGATACAATTATTGTTTCAATTGGTTTTTGCTTTTGAACATCAACTAATATATACTTAAAAAATTAATTAACTTTTTTAACAATAAATATATCTATACCTACATACAATGTTCTTATTATTAGTAGCTTGTACAACATTTGAGATTTCTTTATTTCTAATTTAGGCGGAAAATTACAAGATTATAGAGTTGATTGTGTAAGACACTAAATCATGTCGTATATTGTATAAATTCATGGAAATTGTTTGGTATCTCTCTAATTATAAGTGATAAAAATGAAACATGATACATACTAACATTTTATAGTAAATTAATAATTCTGATTTCATTAAAAAAATTATTAGTTCTGTAACAAATAAAGTATTAGCATTTTTTTGTTTTTTGATTATTCATATACTTTAAAGGAATTTAAAAACATAAATTCTTCAAATTAAATTTTTTTTCAGAATATTTAAATATGTTTAAAAATAATAATATAATTTAAATACCTAATAGAATACACTTTTATAAAATTCCAGAAGTATTTAGTAATAAATTAATAAATAAATTAGAAGAATAGCAATGATAAGTATTTGTTAATTTAACCATATCACCATTGTTCGATAATAAAAAGCTACCAATTGATGACACTTTTAATTTCATTTGGTCTTGTGTATTTTTATTTTTTAATGTAATAAATCTCTTCACAATTTATGTTTAAGTCGCATTGGGGCTACCTGGGATTGTGATGGATGAATTAATATAAGTTAAATAAATACAATACATTGTTATATTATTTACAATAGCGTGCTGTAAAGTTAAGAGCATATTTCTTTTTAGAGTATATTAATTGATGATTAATGGTAAGTTCATAATATAATTTGAAAATTTGGCAGTAAAAAAAATTACATTATAATGTATATTTATTTTGAATTTTTAGGAAGTATTATTTGATCCCGTTTTTCAAATACCTAGTTGACATACAATTTCCAATTTTCATTAATAAATATTAAAAAGGTAAAATTTTTTTTTAGAAAATTGTACCTATTTATGAAAATTCTGATTTAAAAAAAATTATGTGTATATTTCTTCTTTTTTAAGCACTGAAGTCCATGCATATTTAGTACAGATTCCTAGTGATAACTATGATGTAATTAAGATACATTCAGGTTCAAGGAAAACTTAAATGTACATATAGAGAAGTCAGTGACTTAAAATAGTTCAAATATATACTAAGGAAGTTTATACTTTATACGTAGTTGAATGGACAACTAAATTTATATTTTAAAAACGAAAATTCAAAAAGTAAATTAGGAACTTTACTCTAAAATGTACAAAACAAAGTTGTTACGATTAATGATAAAACATTTGCAAACAAATATTATATCATAAGTCAGTGGCGTCACTGTCACCAATGGCGGGGACCTAGGCACCACTTGAAAATCAGGGGTAAGTTGGTGGTTAGTTGGACATTTTGATAAGAATTACTCGAAATAAAACTTGCGTTGTTGGGTATAACATTCTATTAATTATAACTACCAGACTACGTGGAATGCGTACAATACTCAGTTACTATTAAGTAAGCCCCACATGGGGAAAAGTTCTGAACACCACTGTCAAAAGTTATTGATTAAAACTACATTTAGTACACTCTAATAAAGATTGTAATCTAAGATTTTTAGTATAATACTGGTAAATCAGATCCTTGATTATTGTAATTTAATTAATATATTTGTACCTACCTACCTAATATTTAAATCTTTAAAAAATACAACTCTTAAAAGTCAAATATGAATTAGACATGAATTTATCTAAAAATAATTTTTTTATTATGTTTAGTAAAATCATTAAAATATAAGGTATTATAAAAGAAATATATTGTTTATTTAAACCGAAAAGAAGATTCAAATATAATAATGTTGGACACATACCTAGGTATTTAATATTAATGTTGTAAAATTCTATATTTTCTATTAAATTATGTTGATTAATGATTTTCACATGATGTTTATAAAATGTGTAACTAATTATAACAATGTATAAGTAGAAGTAAAACAATATCATACCAAGCTTTAGTTTCAAACCATGGGGATAACAACTGCCTCACTTCAATTGGAAAATGATCGTTATAAATCTGATGAAAGTCTTCTCCATGTAGATTCTGTTGAAGTTTTTCCCAAGCCGTAATCGGAGACACTAAAATTAAATGTTAACATCAGATAACAAAATTAAATGAATAAAAAAAAAATTTTCTCAAAAGATGGATGATAAACATTTATACCTACTTACTTATACTTGGGAAGGGCTTAAGTGCGCACTTGTTTTCTGCCTCAAAAGCCTTTTATATAAGTACACATTTCTCGATATGTACACGCTACAATATCAAATAAAATAACTTAAAACGCACAAAATAAAATTGAGAGGATGTTACGTTCGCACGTATTGTTAAAAGCAATAACTGGCAGTAGGTACAGTTAGTTGTCAATAATTAATTTACTAAAATTAATAAGGTAAAAAATTGCTTACTGCTGCCTGCAGAAATGCAGAATCAATCAATTTCAGTATTACCAATTTTAGTTCTTAATGATTTTGTTTAATATTTCAATTTTTTGTTAAAATATTCCCGTGCAACAGTTGTCAAAATTTTGTTGTTACTTGTTACTAACATCATACCAAAATAAAATCTTACCTTTTGTTACCAACATCAATAATTCGTTTCATAATATGGTGAAAACACGGGTCGCGGACTAAGATAACCTATAGTATTATTAGCATAACATAGTCCGCGGACTGCGGTGAGAAACTGAAAACCATTATAGAAATAACTTAGTTCTGCTGAAAACGTTGTGAATTGGTTATGGGTTATGACTTATGAATAATATATATATTTTGATAAATAATAACGTAGCGGGTAGCGTTCTCGAATAATGATGGCAATATAAAATGTAACAGATTTCTATAGATTTATCTGTATTGATCTTTCGATTTTATTGCTTGTACGATTTGTGATTACGTATTTATACAATATGTGCATGTGTATATATTTTAATAAATACTTTTATTTTTGTGTAAATTACACAATCCGCTAACATTATACCTAGTTAATAGTTATTTTATACCAATATATATTATTGTTCACAGCAAGTCTGAGCCCGATGGCCGATACTATTCGATACTCCAAGCATGCGTTTTCTTGAACGATCGTTTTATACCGACATATGTATTGTTAAACTCAAATTTGTTTCTTAAATCTTAAGAATAACATGTTTATGAAATATACTCTATTACACATGTATAAATGCGTGATTGTACAGGTTACAATATCTAGAGATGGTCATGGTTAAAAATAATGCGTATATTTTCCAAAAAAATATGAATATTCCTATACGGCTGTAATACACACGGGTTAAAGTAGCAACCACGATATACTATAAGAAATAAGAATCTTATAATAAGATATATTTTTAATCGTGGTAGCAACCCTAGCGTACGCAGCGCAACCTGTGGCCGTTTAATCGCGAGATTCAATTCGTTACGTTTTTTTCATGTGGGCGGCTATACGAGTTTGGTCACCATGAATATGATAACAATATGATAACATATACCATGATATAAGAGTAATTATTATATTATGTTATCTTTTATACTATAATTACTATTTTGTATAACATTTTACTCCCTACTGTTTCGTATCCACTGACCACTATTTTCCTTTGGCCATTCACGTGTTATTTAATTTATAGTATAATATTAATTATCTTGGACTTTTCTTATTTAAAAAACTACTGGAAAACCAGACAATTTTTTTTCATCATTGTAATAATAGTATTAAGTTGACGTAAATTGTATTTTCTAATAAGTTAATAGTATGTCAAGATTTATGAATGGAGTATTGAATAAAGTGCACAAAAGCGTTGTGAGTGTTGCCATTGGATTAACGGTGATATCCACTGGAGTATTTATGTTAAGATCTTACGAAATTCTATTCGTACCAGTTGACCAAAGAGTTAAAGCTCGACAAGAGGTCAATGAATTGTTAAACAACGAGCAATTGCTGCATAACGAAGAATAGGTAATTACTAATTGTAGTTAGTCATATTATTATTAAATATTTTTATAAATGAGAATATCGGAAAAAGCCCTGAAAATGCATGAATCATGAATATTATTAATTATAAAGTAATTACCCCTATTTCTTATTATACCTATATTTTTACATGCCCATTATAAGAAAATATTATGAATTGGCTATTTTCGAATATTTAATTATTTTATAATCAATATTTATATTTAGAACATGTTATTTCATTAAATAAGTTTGTTTATCTATAGCCTATTTTATTGTGACAAGCAACAGTAGATCTATCTACTGAATAATTGTGATAAATTTGTTAGTATGTATGTATAATCTTTGAGTATAATGTTTACTCAATTGTATAATACTATGTTCTAAAATATATCAATTTACACATAATTATTGTTCCAATAGATTAATATAATATATATTTTATCTTAAAATCATGTAATCAGACTTCTCAAGTAGTACAAGTCTTATTTGAAAAATTATATTTAAATAATTGGTAATAATTTACAATATTAACATTAAAGATAGTTAAATAAAAAATTATAAACACTAAGTAAAAAACTAAGAAAAACATGCCTATAATTAAATATTATAATTTAATACGTAATGAGAAAATTTAAAACATACTTGAACTTATAAACTAGTTTTCAGATTTAACCTCATACCTACATCTAATAGTTAACTTATTATTATTCATCTTGAGACATGTCTGAAGCATTATCTTCATCTTGATAACTTTTATCATCAGTAGATTGTTGAACAAGTCGTATGCGTTTCAATGGAGGTTGACAAGGTTGTTCATCATTATTACTATTCTCTAAATGCCTTCTAAAATAACAAATACATTTTTGTAAATACAACTTTTTTTTAATTTGTCACTAATTAACTATCCAAGTATTTGTGTCAACTTACATCTCTGATATTGAAGGTAGTGGTGGCGGTGGGGGGGACCAGACACTTGGCATGGTTTCCTCATCATGTAATTCTGGTTCTTCAATTTCTAAAATAAGTTATTAATATATAGGCATCTAAAATACCAAAATAAATTTAGATTTTTTTTAATTACCCCTCATAGCTACAGCTCCATCTACTTCTTCAAGATTCTCAGTTTCATCCATACAATTAATATTCCTAATATATAATATTTTGATTACTAGTAATTGAATAATATCTAGAATAAAAATGTATATACCCTGTCCCACGAGAGAACATGTCAGTTCTACGCAACCCCCCACGTCACCATGCTATCAAAACTGGTTCCCCTGTAGCAGGATATTGCGTGGGGATGCCCAGGGAATACAATTTTGTTCAGACCACGACATGGTCTCTTGTGGGACAGAGTTTAGTATTGTGTTACACTTACTCTAGTGAATCATCAGGTAAACGAAATGGTACTGCATTCTGGTGTCTCCATTCGTTTCTTGGCGGCTGTTCACCAGTAAACAAATGAAATTCTTGGACGTCATCTATAGCATATATTATGTTTGTTTTAAATATTAATCTAAGATGACTTAACATCCACAAGCGTTGTCTCCGTTTTACAAATGTACAATATAACAAATGTTACGTTCACAATAATTCATTTTACTCCATTATTTTAAAATCAAAGCGAATTAACCATTTATAAAACTGTTAAGTCATATTAATATATATGGCCCCACATAGGCTTGTTTTAATATTTCAATTTTAAACCAAGTTATGATAATTTTAAAATTTAGAAAAAATGTTCATAACTTTTTTTGTAATTAAACCTCAGAGATGTCTTAGATAACTATCGTACCTTTAAATTGTATAATAGGTCAATTTGCTCTAACTTAAAAAAAAATCAATTAAAATGAGCGTAAAATTAGACGGAGACAACTGCGGGTATGGCATACTCTTAATAATAAATTATTGATACCTGTAACATAGTTATTCAATTTCATGCAACTTTCATAAGCTGGTGGTAGATTCTCCATGTTATCTTGTATAGAATTAGACATGCCATTTGAATTTGTATTCCAAACTTCTGCATAATAAATGATAATTTATTTTATTTTATACTTATTATAAAAATGGTTATGCTTACTTTTATAAAAATAGGTCCACACTAATAAAATTAAAAAAATATTTATTATTAAAAAAAAAATTCCAATATCTTGCCAATATGAATTTGAACTAATTTTTTCTGAAAATAAAATATTTAATTTATTTTTACTGATATACTAATATACTTGATAAGTATTAAAAAATAAATAAACACCTGGTGTTGGTAATAAAATGTTAGAGGTTTTTGACAAATTTGGTACGCATAAATCATGAATTTCTCCTCCAAAAAATATTTCTTCAAAATAGCTATTATAAAAATTAATAGTTAGTAACAATAATCATAATATATTTACTGAAAATTAATATTTGAATTAACTATTTAGTATTTACCCATCAAAACAAGAACTGCAGTCTGATATATCTTTTGGACACTCAATATTTTTTTTAGATGTTCTAAAATATATGCTACAATTCATACATTGAGAGCACAAATTCAAACTAATATCACAATAACTATTTTTTTCAAAACAGTCATTGTCTGTAAGACATTCAAAATCATTATTTGTATTAATAGCATCTTCTGGTATTCTTCGAGAAACATTTTCTTGCATTATCTATAGATATGAATAATTACATAGATCAATAATTTTGGATAAACAGATTGATAAATTCTATATTATACGGGAATTAGAGGCGGTGGTGTTTGGTGCTCCGCGACGTCGGTAGCCAAAAGGTTATAGAAGTATTTAAATAATTTATATCCTGTTTTTAATAAATTTAATTATTATTAAAGTTTAGTGAATGTGTAGTCATATACTATTACATTCAGTGAAGAAAATTTATTGATTGAACTATAGTTAGTACTTTATAAGTTATCCTCTATAATAGTGTTGGACAAAACAATTTTATGATTAACTGATGATTTCAGTTTATATTGATTTTATCAATAACTATATTTCATGCATTTCATTAAACGTACATTTGTTAAATTTTCCGTTACTTCAGGAATAAGATAATGTACTATTAATGTTAAAAATAATAAAATTTCACTATGAAAAAATTAATTAGTGAAATTAATAAATTGTAGATAATGATTACCTATATTGTTATTCATAGTGTATGATTATTGATTAATCTTAGGTACTAATTAATTTTTTCATATACTTAACTAAATAAAAATTCAAAAGAATAAAAATCATTTAAAAAAATATTTTGCATTTATTTGGTACTCGGAGAATTTAATTGAAGTCGGTATTGAAAAAAAATTTCAATTTAATATATACAATTATTATATTTCAAAAAGTTACTTAGATCCTTTTTTTTTAACTATTTATAAAAATATATGCAAACATCACAAACATACAACATACTCAATTCCGGGCACTATAAATAAATATAGAATCTAAAAATCGAAAATCGTTCATAGAATTTTTTCGTTTGCTTAAATCTCTCTGTATCCTCTATTCCTAGTCCTGTATTTAATATTTTCGAAAAAATACCAATTATCGTAAAACTAAAAGCACAATCATAACTTCCTTGTTCCAGTCAGATCATTAAATCAATCATAATGAACTAATTAAGTAGAAAAATAATAGAAATTATGTAAACACACATATATATATATTAATTAATAAACATGGTCCGAATGTATATTACGATTTACCTACACACCCCTATCATAATATGGACAATAATAAAATAATTGGACAACAGGTTTCAATAATGCAATCAGAAATATAAAACAAACATTTAATAAAAAAAAAGTAAATATAGTAAATACTTTACACTATACACTATAATATTATATTTAAATACTTACCAGTATGAAAACTATTAATGAACTTATCAATCCAGTTGAAATGTGTGCCATATTTAAATTGATTTCTATTAATATCCGTAAGATCTTTGAAACAAACAAACACGATACATTATTAAATTATAACTTCAATCGCGTTTAATTGTATTGTCGTAAATAATGAATTGACTTACGACGAAACGCTTACGTTTTTATTGGAAAATTATTATTTACATTTAATTAGTCTAGAAAATATTTTCTAATTAAATGTGTTTTCAACGATTTAATTGAAATCGAATTTCCAATGCAATCTTATACATGTGATTCTCGCAAATCCTATTTTTGAATACAAAAATTAATTTTCCTTACCATATAGGTGCAGTATCTGGGTGACGGGTGAACGTAATTTACTATATCGGTGTTTCAATCGTGTTAATTAAAAATCTTAGACTTCGAGGAAGAGTTTTTAAAAAGTTGTACGTTTTTTAACATTATCCGGCCACGGCTCAATAATGAATGACGATGTATCGCCGGGTTGCTCTGGAGCACTGGACCAAGTTAAAAGAGGATGAGTCATACAGACCAAGGTCTTGTCGGGAACCTGTAACGACATGTCTCGTATTGTGAACACACACACACACACTCACGTAATATACACGGGGTAGAACTGAAGAAGGAATCATGTTGCGCGCGCTTGTGTGTGTAGTGTACGCGTGATGTGATTTGCGAATGACTGAGGTGAACGAACGTCCCTCGGCCCACTATGACTAAATTCGTATAATACTGTTGCGATCTGTTATACTTAAGTATAAGGTCTATGGTTGTTACACAATAATTCCCAGACAACAATTTTTTGTTTAATAATTTTATTATAATATTATAATAACGAATAATATTAGTATAACGTTATTATAATATTATAATAACGAATAATATTAGTATAACGTTATTATAATACTCTTATAATATTCATTACAAAATGCTGTCTGGGTTAATACCTAAACTTTTTTTTTTTGAATGAAATAGACAGTAGTATCTATAGTTAGTACTACATATAATAATTATTATTAATTTTTGTACATAAACATTTTAACTTGCTCTTACAGTCTTACGCTTACACAGTTACCCTATCGTATGTTCGTATTAAACTATTTTTTGTGAGTTAGTTCTATTTAGGTATATTACATAATAATTATATATATTAATATTAATTTAATTATTATATATTTATATGCCTTAAACAATTAACGAACATTTAAATACGAGGAGCAGAGTGGGTAATTAAATTTGAAGAATCATTTAAAAATAAAAAAAGGAATAATAATAATATTTAATAATGGTTCTTGAATCTAGGATTAGGTTTTCGATTAAAAGGACGTCGCACCTGCAAGTTATCTCCATCTTCCACGTGTACGACATACCAAATTTTTCGCTCAGCAGATCTCGTTTAGCCCCATTAATTTTAAAATAAGAGTGAATTGACCTCTTGTAAAATTTAAAGGTAAGAATATTATCTCATCGGCTTTTAGTTATATTTCAATTTTAAAGTGAATTATGAATATTTTAAAATTGTAAATTGTTTATACATATTTTAATACTCATAACTTAATTTAAAATTAAAATATAACAAAAAGCCGATGAGAGAACGTCGTAGCTGTATGACGTGTTGTCTCCGGTAATCGGTCAAAAAGTCCGAGGACAAAAAAATCACTAAACACAAGATACGTTTTTAAAAAAGTTGGACAATTATAAGTCCAAGCACATTTTTACCGTCAGACAAAAACTCCGAAAATATTATATTACATTTTTACTATATAATTATGTTAATAATTAATAATATATTAATATGTAGGTATATGTAATATAATATCTATAAGCTCCCTAAAAATGTCCATATCTCTATCCCCCCCCCAATTTTTTCCTGCATTTTGTTTTAAGCTAATTCAATATTATCAAAGTAAGGCTTTAGCCCCCCCCCCCTAAATCCTAAACACTATTAGCGCCTATGAGTTTCAATAGTGTGCTGTTAGTTTTGATAGTATAGTGAATTGACCTATTTAACCTATTGACTTTTTGAAGCTGTACATTTTAAAATGATCGGCGGTACAAGTATTTAGAACACAAAACGACAATTAATTTGAATTTTTCTGGGATGACGTAAAAACCAGGGACGAAAAACGTTTTTAAAAATCGTTATTAAAAAAACAAAAAACGAAAACAATAAATTAATAAAACAACTGAAAAACGATAACAAAAAATCCCAAAAACTGAAAAAAAATTAATAACGTAATCAAAAACGAAAACGAAAATAAATTATAGTATTATACATTATTAAATTATACCACGAAAAAAAAAATTTGAAAAAAAATTCACTTGTCTTTAATTTTTAATCTTTAACTTTAAAAACATTTTATTTGAAATCAGAAATTTTGAATTTTCTAATTTTTATATAAATTATAATTTTGATTTAAAATTTAAATATTAAGAATAATTAATTTTAGTTTTTAACTTTTTAGTGCATTTCTGGATTGCGCGTTACTATTATAACTTAAAAGTTAAAAGTTATAAGTTATAAGAATATAATATATATTATATACAATATATATATATTATATAATATATATTGTTTTTGATTAACGTTATTTTCCTATTGTTTCCAAATAACGTTTTTGATAATATTGTTTTTTAGGGTTCCGTACGGTAAAACGGGATCCTATTACTAAGGTTCCGCTGTCCGTCCGTTCGTCTGTCTGTCACCAGGCTGTATTTCATGAACCATGAAAGTTAGAAAGTTGAAATTTTCACAGATTATGTATTTCTGTTGCCGCTATAACAACAAATACTAAAAATCCTAAAATTTTTGATATAAGCAGTGTTGCCAAATGTTTATACTTTATAGCTAATGATGGTACGGAACCCTTCGTGCGCGAGTCCGACTCGCACTTTGCCGGTTTTTTATATATATATATTATAATAATTAATTTTAATTTTCAACTTTTAATTGCATTTCTATACTGCGCGTTACTATTATAACTTAAAAGTTAAAAGTTATAAGTTATAAGAATATAATATAAAAAATATATATATTATCAAAAACATTACAGAAAAATAACGTTTTTAAAAACATTAATCAAAAACGTTTTCCATCCCTGGTAAAAACAATATAACAATTTATAATGTATTAACTATTGACGTATTAAAATACTTGATGATCATCAGAAATACAATAAGTTTATTTTAGTTTAATAAATTGTTAATAAGAGGACGCTACACCCGTCTTACACACGTACAACATGGCATAAACTGTATTGCGTGGGAAAGAACTGAGAAACGAAATTTTCACCACATAAAAATGAGAACTTTGACTGTACAATATAAATTCTACTGTACAGTAGTCATTGTGTGGGTTACTATTATGAATGTGTTGAATTTGAATTCAATGATATATCATGGTATATAATAGATAAAAATAATAATACATTATGATATAATATAGGTAATATATGAAATATTGCTATATTTTATAAAAAACTATTACAACCTCACGTTGATTCAATCAATTACGCTTATTACGCCAATAGGTAAATAAATAATAACTCTTCTTAGAAAATAAAAAAATAACAAAGAATTTCGCACATAATCGTTATTCAAATGCAATAATTTATTAATAAAGTACAATTTAAGAATAGGTCACCGTTGTACCGGCTATGTTGTTTTTTCAAACTCCTCTTTGTCTTACACACACGCATACAGTGCCGCAACTAGGCTTTGTGGGGCCCTAGTGCAAATTTTATTGTAGGGGCCCCCTTAAAGGCATTATGTGTTTTGGGGGACCTCACTTAAGTGGAAAGAAGGCCCATTTGATGAAGGCCCCAGTCCCCCCGCTAGTTGCGGCACTGCACGCATAGCATTGCTGCATTATAGTCTCTTATAGTCTTTATTATTACTATTATACTATTATTATACTATTATTATACTATTATTTATACTATTACTATTATTATAGTCTTTTATTCTTATAGAAGAGTTTATTTTCATGTTTATTTTTATTTTAAAACCAGTTTGAGTTATGAATTTGAAAAAATGAATTATTTAAATACTTAACTCTTTTGAAATTATATTATTACCTTATGCAGGGGTCGGCAATTAGTTACTATATGGGTATCGACAAAACCCTTCCTGGATGTTCTACAAAAAAATGTTGAGGTCCAGAAAACTTTTTTTTTTTTTGATTAGTAAATTTTTCTGAGTTTACATAGACATAAGTGCTCGAATTGGGGGGGTGTGCAGGAAGACGGAGCTCCTCTACTATTTTTATTTTTTTTTTTTGCGTACCCCAACTATTTTTTTTACTTGGACGGGGGACGGACCAAACTAATGCCCAAAATAATTTTTATTAAAATTTGGAGTGTATCTAAATTTTTTTGTCAAAGAAAATGAATACCTAGTAATTTTACATTTTATATATAAAAATATTTTTCATCCTATCTATGGTTTTGACTAGTAGTGTTGAACCTTTTTGATTCGCGATCCACTGTTTTTGTAACAATATTTTCACGACTCGTGTCACCTTTGTAGGCCATAAAAGAAAAAAAGACTAAGCTGCTAGTTTTCTGTAATTTCCCGTGCATAAATGTGCCCAAAACATTTCCAAACAAGTTTCAATAAACATTTGTTTAAGTTTGGAATCACAAGTAAGCTCAATTTATTGATTTTAGTAGATATTTAAACTATTATTATATCTACTGTAAAATAAGGTTCTTCAATTCATTTATAACTTATTCGAATACATAATTTATAATTTTATAATAAACTAATTTTTTTTAAAACAAAAAAGACTTGTCACGGCTCATTTTTATAGATTACCCGACCCAAGATTTGGTAGCGACACCGGTTGAATACCACTGTCCACTGGCTTAGATTTCCTAATACCTTACTATTTATTTTATTATTTTTTGTTTGTATTTACGCCTAGTTTAGTAGTTCACAGATATTATTCACCTAACTATTGTATCATAAAATATTTGCAAAAAAAAATAAGTTATAAATTATGAATTCGAATAAGTTATGAATGAATTGAACAATATGTACACTTATGCACGGGATATTACGCAAAGTTAAAGTTTTTTTTATTTCATGGCTTACAAAGGTGACACGAGTCGTGAAAATATTGTTACAAAAACAGTGGATCGCGAATCAAAAAGGTTCAACACTACTAGTCAAAACCATAAATAGGATAAAAATATTTTTTTATTAAAAAATGTAAAATTCATTAGGTTTATCTTTGACAACAACTTAGATCCATTCTTAATTAAAAAAAAAAATTGATTTGGGCATTTGTTTGTAAATATCTGTGAACTAGTGTTCACAATTCACATACCTAGGTATGCGTCTATAGCACAAATTATAATTATTAAGATATTATCACTGATAATTATAAATTTTTTTATTTCCTACCATAACATGAAGGTAGGTATTATTTTTTTTCAATACAAATTTTGAAAAATAAGGTGAACATAAATCCATATTCACTTACATATTACATAGGCACATATAGTTAAATATGTTATATTTGGAAATTTGGAGTAGAAAATTCTGCAACTAAGGTGAAATGTTGTATTGAAAACCTAGGAAATGGTTAAGGGGGGTGTGG
>NC_042494.1:106905291-106922705 GCF_005508785.2 Acyrthosiphon pisum
ACGAGTCTGTGTTGAATAATTTTGCACTTGGAACGCAGTTTTTAAATTGTTGGATTGAGCTTCTCCACTTAATAATTCCCAATTCGAGCACTGCATAAGACGTATAATGAAGAAAAAAGTCAGCATTTAAGTAAAATATTTACTGCGGTCCTCTCCACCATCTTGCAGGCCAAGTGGCTGACTCTTGCTCTATAAATTTGATGCTTTAACTTTTAACTATAATTAATAAACTGTAGTATGTTCTTGTACATATATTTGCTATGTTTTATATGTGTTGGACAAAGACAACATATTCAGATACCAGACGTCCTTTTTTTAAAATAACGTTTATTGATAATATATTTTACAATCTATACTAAACGTACTTTATGGATGTACTATCTAAGGAATCAATGTTGATGGGGCGAGGAGGAAGGAAGTAGTGTAGAAAGTGTACAGTAGAGCTACCTGTACATGAATTTAGCATAACTGTATAGGTAAATAATTTAGATATCATTGAAAAGATCTCTTGATTAATTTTGTTTGAAGCGCTTGTTTGGATTGCTTTGAAGTATTTTTGAGAGCAGGTTTTAATGACATTGCAATTTGGAATTAAGTGTCAAATAGAAAATGGGTATGGTCTTTTTGATAGTATCGACATTGTGTAGGATTATCCTACTATTCCTACACAGGTGTACCTTGCAAAATGTTGTCCAATACTCCGCAAATCTAAACTTTAAACGCTTATAACTAACGATCTACTTATCCAAAAATGTATAAATTGAAATAATCGAAATAATTTTCTGATTTGGAATTTGAAATAAAATATACATATAGTGTCATTCAAATATTAAAGTAAAAAACTTAAAAAATTATAACGATAAAAATAGTAAAAAAAGGAACTTAATATAAAGATAATTTTACATGACTTCTCAAGTGAGGATTGGAAATACCCTATTATTCTAGTGAAGTATTGTTTCAAAAATCATGATTTGAAATTTCAATCTCATCCCAGTAATGCAGTTCACATTACCTTCGTTAGTTTTAATATGGACGGACCTATCATAGTACCATCATACCTGAGCCCTTTGTGTTTTTTTCTATATTTAAATTTTATGACAGGTTATGAGAATTTTTAAATTGAAATTTTTTTCATACCTTTAAATTTTTTTGAATTAGAACCTCCAACACAACACAGAAATTAACCTTTGAATTTGATAATGGGTAAATTTACTCTAATACTGTAACAAACAAAGCTTAACGTGCACTTCTGAAAGTAAATTTACTATTTAAATCATTTAGTGCATGAACACACTGTCCGGTTTGACTGCGACTTACTGCGGTTTATGGTAACCACAGTAGTTATTTTAGTTTAGTGTGGTCGGTCTAATTCAAACCGATGTACTTTGATCAAACCAGACAACTGGATGATTTCTATCGATGTGGATATAATTTTGTGAGAAACTAGACAGTGTGTTGCCAGTCTTAAAATAAGAAGACAACAAATGCAGGAGTGGCCATGTGGCATCCACTAACCAAATTCATTATGACAGTCGACTCTCGCAGCAACTTTAACAGTGTTAAATTATTATTTTTCTACTGAAAATAACAATACAATAATATTTTTATTTCTGAAAACTCTATTTGTGCAGTTTTCCTCAGTACTATTTGTATTTTGTATACATTCTTGTCTAGTCATTACTATCCATGAAAGGGAACAGAAAAAAGTCTCAAATAATAATTTCTCAATTCCAAAAAAAAGTATCAGTGAAAAAATATCAATATAACTTTAAAATATTAAAAAATATTGACTTTAATACATAAATAAAAATAATTATCCTGTACAATATGTTAAGTTGAAAACTAATTACTAAAATTAGATATGCAATAGCAATGACGAATATAATTAGTTGGATCAGTCCAATCCGTTCCGAGTGCGTCAACAAAAAAAATTACTAAACTATGCTTGAAGCATATTTTAAAACTATAGCTTAAAATTAAGTTTTTTTTCAGCGAGGGTCGAGACTTTAATTCTCAGGTCTTATTTCATTGAGGTGTATATTCCCATCATCACCAATGAATTACAGTAACAAGAGTATCAAGTAGATACAATTTTATATTATACACTGTCAGAGTACCAAACATACATACATTTTCTTATAAAAAAATGTAGCATTATGATAAAGTTCTAGCCTATAACAAATAATGTATTCAATACAGATTATTAATATATTTATTTATAAATAATATATAATATAATAGTAAACACAATTGGAACATAGTGTACCATGAAATCTAGGGTTTACACTATAGGTTTCTATAATTCATTATAGATCTATTGTAAATAAACTTAAATAAATAGATTCTTTAATTTTTATTAAGCTGAGTTTGAATGATGATACTTCACAAATAGTACTGCTACCAATTCTTTACACAATTCTTCTAAAATCACCGCATTGTTAAATAGTATTACTTCAGAATCCCTGAAAAAGAAAATGATAAACATTATCATTGTCTATTTATTGTAGGCACTTAACAATTTTACTTTTCTTTTAATAGTTTGATTGAAGTACTATTTAAAATGCGTTTTCTTGCTTGAATCAACTCTTCATTATAATTTGGGAATGCTAATATCTTCTTATGTAGTTCTTTAAGTACATGACACAGTATCGTGTACAATGATGGTACATTACGTTTTAACGGTAATGTTGAATTTAATAAGTATTCATGTAGATATGGATGAGGTAAAGAACTTAAAAATATTAATATTATTTTTAACTGTAGGGTAGTTGATGAGTTCTAAAAAATATTTAAAATATAAATACAGTTACTTTATATTTAAAAACATGACTTATAATAATTATATAATAATAATAACTTGATTAGGGATGTTGCTGATTTTTTCAAAAATCATTCTTAAAAATGGCCCCTGGTCAAAATCATATAGTTGAACTGAATCTAATGCTTCAGTAGGCCAATCTAATTTTGTACATCTATCAAAAATATTCTCATAGTTATTCTTCACATTTGTTATGTGATCTTTAAATGTATGTAATTGGTCTGAGTGTAGGTTTTGAGGAATCAATGCTAGCAACCTAAACATTTAATAAAAAAAAAAAAATACAAGACAAATTAATGATTATTTTATGTTTATTTAAATATTAAATTATTAATATACCGGTTAATTATTCTATCAATACTTGAAGGTGCAAGAGTTCGACTAGTGTTAATATTATTTTCATTTGACAGTAATTTTTTTTCTCTTTCGTCTTCTTCATCGCTCCATGTTCCTGATGTACATCTTTCATAATAGTTTCTATTATTGACAAATCGTAATATTATAAAATCCAAAACTTCTTTATCTGAATCAATTAATACATCCTTTAATAAAAAGTAAAATTATATTAATGACAATAGTAATACAAATCATACTAATAATAACTAATAAATATAAGAAGTACTATAAAAAAATTGAGAATGTTGAAAACAAAAATATCATCTGTATTGGAAGACAATTTTATTAAAATGTCTATTGGCGTTTGTTTATTGTAATAAGAACAATCAAGCTCTGACCGTAACCAATAATTCATTGCTGCAAATAAAATAAATTCTCAAGTAACTATATCAATTTAACTATTAGTAAATGCCAATAACGTTAAGCTAACAATACCTACTATAATTTAAAGGTGTATGGTCCGCTGCTTTGTAGATTTTTTTTAACAAAAAAACATAAGAAGGCGATATTTGCTCTGGAGTATCAAATAATTTAATAAAAAATAATAATCTTAATGATTCACACAATGAATAAGATATTTTTAACTGACCATCTCTTATGACCTAAAAATAAAATAATATCGAGTTACTTAACATTTTTAACATTATTTATACAAGTAAGAAACATACCTCAGTAATAAAATTTAACCAACAAAAAAATTTTGTGACATCGTTTGAATAAGTGGCATTGTAATCATCCCTATATAAAAATATTGTGACCATTAAATATTTAAAATGCATTTGGATTAAATTTGTTTCACAATACACATGAATTACCTATATTTCTAAACATATCTTAATAGAAATTATTTTAAATTAATACTCATTTCCGCTCACCTCCAATTTAATTCAATTGTTTCTAGTCCATTGTAATCTAATGTAGTCGGTAAAGCACAAAACAGATTTCTGAAATGTTCACTTAATGTTGAACATAGTCTAGTTTTACTAATTATGAAGTCTATCACATTTTCATCATTTAATTTAGTCAGCAGCAGTATACAATTACAACATTTATAGTATACATCTGTATTCTAAGAAAAATTATCTATATTAATAATAATTAACAGTATTTAAAATACATGTTATAATCTCTTTAAAATATACAAACCTTGGTATTGATGTATGTCAATACACAATCCAATAAATTTAATCTGTTAAATGTTCTTGATTCTGTTGATGGTGCCTTAGATTCTTTCAAATGATACATATTGGCTTCCTAATAAATGGTATTTTTAAATTTACTTCAAACAGATAAAATTTATATGTATAAGTATATATATTACACATGAAAAAAACATAATTGAAATATTTTGTTGATTGTTTAACAGTGTACACAGCATGTATAAAAAGTGAATCTGATCTTGTTGGTGTTTATTATACAAAACACTGTCGCATAAACTAATTAGCCTCTAAAAAAAAAAAATATAAAATTAATAAGTACAGTTTCTTAAAATAAATCTTGGAACACATACTTGAATAGTGACAAAAAAAGACGGATGAGCTAATACTGGATTTCTTAATTGACTGATAAGATTTGTCATATATTTTAATACTAATATCCTAATACCAATTAATTTTTCTTTTTCTGCTATAACTGCTAGCATATTAAATAGATCATTTTTCAATACATATTCCATGCATAAGTTAGTGGCGGTTTCTTCATTTTTGTCTTCACATAGTAATATCTAAAATAATATAATATATGTATATTGTTTTGACATTATATAGTACTTTTCATTTTCTCAGGATTATCCTGGGATAAGCACCCCATTTATATTAATGTTTATCAACATAGACATAGTTATAAGGTATTAGATGATAATATAATCTCCAACAATACGCCACTGTCTACCTATTTATAATTGTTTAAATAAATTTATGAATTCAGATTTATTTACTGTTTTTCTCACGCAGTATTCTTTAATTTAATTAAATTATATTTATCATTATAATGTAGTCCAACTAATCTTTTAACTGTCTGCTAAGGTAATAATACCTATAATCAGCTTAAAATGTATAATAGTTTCAAAATGCCTGTTGTGGCTAGGAGCGTTGGCTTCTCTCAGTCGTGCATTGCCACTGAGAGTAAGTAATGTCTACAGCTTCTAGCTATCGGATGGGTGACCACCTGGGTTCTTAGTAGTTAAAACCTTGCCACATACACGTGTTGCTTACCTACCGTAAGAACACCTTACCATACGCGTACCACCCTTACTAACCATAGTTCATAACCTCAACAAAAGCTAATGGCCAGTCAACGGGCTTAAGTTCAATAAAAAAAAAAATACCTGTTGTACGATTTCCAGATGGCCAGGTACATTGGTTTCTTCTATGTGAGTTTGGGAAAATTGTCCATCTGTAGTCCACTCTAAGTAATTAACCATAAATTTTTCCCAATGATAAATGAAATTTTCAAATGCAGGCGTTGGTGGGGCAATCTATAATACATTTTCAATATACTGAATATTCAAAGTAAATATTATGAGTAAAGTGTTACCTTTACTGGTGCACTAAACAATAATTGTATTTGCAAATAATAATTCACTTTAAATAAAACAATTTTTTCACAACTTACTGTATCCACAACTGAATCTAAAATTGTATTTAATACTGGCATCATGTTTATAAATTTTGTTTTATTTATAATACAATATTTACAATAAATTATTAATTTATGATTATTCTACTACTCATACTACTAAAGAATAAACGTCTATGGACAACACAGTATTCTTATCAATTTGAATACGTTTATATATGATAAGACATTGGTATTTGGTATATTTTTTAATGTTGGATCCATGGTATTTGGTATATTATATATTTTGTATTTTGTAGGTTATACACAGTTTAAACATAGATAATAATAATATTATTATATATATAAAAATTGTCTTTATCGTACACAGACACGGACTTAGCATTGTTTTTGCATTTGTCTTAGCATTGTTCTATAGTCTTAGTACGTGTACACATATTTCTATATAGTACTATAGTATTTTTACCACAGACTATATTTTCATATAGTCTGTGTTATTACCACGGCTATAGATAGTACTATCTTTAATCGATTACTATAGTCATGTTGGATTGATATATATATATATATATAGTATTATATAGAAGTCTGTTATATTATCAGTCTTACACCGTAAACTTTTTGATAGATACTATCTTATCTAATATCTTGCTCACAGCACGATTTAAGATAGTACTATCGTGGCTCATAGTAAACAAAATTTGGTTAAAATTTAAAACTATATTAAGCTAAATTAAACCAAAAAGTTAAAGTAATATAATATAATATATATTATAATAATACCTCTTAATTTAATTGTAATATTGTATATTGTCTAGATTATAATGCGGTTTTACAAGTATTGTGATTTAGTCAACGCTAATACTAACTATGCAAATCGGATGAAGATGCTCAGCAATCGTATTTTTGGTGATGTTGTACGGCCAACTAATGAAAAATCTATGAGGGTACCTAACTTATTTTAATATCAATTTCTTAATATCTAATTATATAATTAATTTTTATATTTTTAAAATATTCAGGTAGTGAAAATGTTTAGTGAAGAACCATTATACAAAAAAGAAAATGTTATAAACTACTATCCTCGTCATATAGAGACAGGATTATTAATGAAGAAACTCCGAGAATATGGTTTGTTTAGAGATGAACATCAAGACTTTATTGAAGAAATGAGAAGACTCAAAGCTCTTAGGGGAAAAGTGTTTGTTAAAGGAGAAAAAAAAAGAAAAGCAAAGAGTATTTTATAACATCAGTCATTCAAAGTTGCATTTTTGTATTAAAAATTACCAATATGTTCTTAGAATTGTGTATTTATGTCCAATCAATTTTTCTTAGAAAAGTTTTTGTAGTTATGTGTTAATAAAAATATGATTATGATTAATTAATTAATTTTGTTATATCTTTATATTTTATTTTTTGGTATAACCTATAATTCTACAAGTGACATTTTTTAAAACCTGAACTCATTATTCTTCTCAAAATTAAGAGGACATGGCATTTGCATGTTTTGCCTCCGTCTTTCAACTTACAAGTACTTAACATACCAAATTGCACGCTCAGCAGATCAAGTTAAACTCCGTTACTTTAAAAATTAAAAGGACGTAATACCCGTATGTGTTGTCTCCTTACAAGCGCATAACATAGAAAATTTTATGCTCAGCAGAACACGTTAGTTTAAAAATTTAAAAGTAGGATTATTATCAAGGCAATCTTGGGCTTTTTATTATATTTTAATTTTAAAGCAAGTTATGAGTATTTTAAGATGTACAAACAATTTAAAATTTTAAAATACTTAAAATTAAAATATCATAAGAAGCTCATGATATTGCCTAGATTTATAATAGGTAAATTAACTCAAATTTTTAATTTAACGGTGTTAAACGTGATCTGCTGAGCATAAAATTTGCTATGTTTAATGTTACACGTTTGTAAGCCGAAGACAACACATGCGGGTACCACATCCTCTTAACACCAGTGGCACAACTAAGTAGTAGGGTTGTGCCCCCCCCCCTCCACCCCTTGAATTATTTTTTATTTTCTTACAAATTCTGTGTAGTATATAGTTGTTTACTTGTAAATTTGTTTAGCAATTTGAAACATAGTTGTGTAATGTATATAGTATATTTATTATTTAAATATATTATATGAGCCCAAATTTTTTTCCAATATGCATTATCTATAAACAAAAGGTAAACAATTTGAGTTTTTAATTTAAAGATTTGGGCACGCATTGTTTCCACCAAAATAAGATGAAAAAATTGGTACTTTAGGGGTTCAAAAGTATATAATATGTCTAGGTATACTAGACTGACATACCGTCTCCACTCGAATCGTTTTTCTTATACAGTGATATTATATCATTGAATTCAAATTTAATGCCATCCATTATACAGTGACCCATTTGTAATCTACTGTACAGCAGAGCGACATCCACTTGCCCTGCTTTTTTTAATATAACAAGTTTTAAAATAAAAATTATTCAAAAATGATAAAGGGGGCTGCAGCTCACGTATTTTTCATACGTTTTAGACCAATAAGAGGTGGTAAATTACACATACTTCGGAATGTCCGATTTAAATTTTGTATACATGTTTGAATTCATTGATGAAATATCTAGGTTTCTTAGGAAGTCGATTTTCAATTTTCAATTTAAAATGACCTTAAAATAACCATTTTTTTTTAGAAATCCCATCAAATAATTGCATTACATTTGTATTTATTTTGGGCACATCTGATTTTAAATAAAAAAAGTGATTCCTAAGAAACATAGTCTAGAAGTTTATAAATTCAACCATTTTTTCAAAATTAAAATCTGTCAAACCAAATTTTTCCAGTTTTGTCTAGCTTATTGGTCTAAAAGTTACTTCTTTTCATTGACTGGAGCCCCCTCCAGTTCCCTTAAGGTTTATTTTATGATATGGAATTTAAATATATTTAAAAACACAATAACATACAAAATTAATGTTTAGATTGGTCAAATCTACATTAGTTTTGACTTTTGTCAAAACCGGCTTCAGCCCCCATAAATAATATTTTTTTTACATAAACTAGTAAAAATATTATTTAATACAAATCTTTTAACAAAATTTAAACCAGACCACTTGTAGACGGTAGTATTTGATAAAAATGTTTTCTTTTAACAGATTCTACTAATAAATTAATATATTTATGTACCTATGCAATTGTAAGGAGCATTTGAAACAATTTTAAATGTTGAGAGGTTTTTACCTCACACACTAACGAGTAACTAATTTAAATAAAAATTTCTAAAATTATATAACAAATAAAAAATTTGTTATAGAAAAAATGTTTGTTGCCAAAAATTGCTTAGTTAAAATAAAAGAAAATTTTGATATTGATTATATTAAACATAATAGGTACAGATGCAAATTATATGGAGGCTAGATAAATATTTGGAGGGGGACTAAACAAATATTTGGGGAGGCTAAGCTCCCTCCTAGCCACGACACAACATAAATGATTCTTAGCAAAGGCTATGATACTAAGTATTATTTATAATAATTTATATTTATATTTTATTGCTATTAGATAGGAACTGTAATATTTTTTTTTACTAATACTTGTTACTATCTAACGATGGGTAATTTAAATTAATTTTCGAAAAATTTTGTTTTTTGAAAACATTGCATTTATGATATTATTAGATAATATTTAATTATTTAATTAGTATATACTCTTAATTCTTATCATATATTACTGTTATTGAATTTTGACTTTTGAGTCAATACCGGCTTACCGTAGTACGATGGAATAGGTCCGTGCCACTTCGTGGTATTATATAATAGGTAATAACTAAAATTAATCTAAATGTTTTTAATATGTCATTCTGACATTGTGTATATAAAATCCACACGAAATATGTTTTTGTATTAGGTACTTACAATAAAATAATTAAAATCGTTATTTTTCGTTTAAATACCAAATACCGTCCAAATTTGAACTTAAAATGTCTATAAAAAAAACTAAATTCACTTTCCCACCAGTAAGTTATTGAAGTTAAAAATCGTTGAGATCTTTTTCTATTATAAACCGTGTCTACAGTACCTATAATAGACACAAAAGAAAAACATACATAATATATGATACATTGGAAAATCAATACATTCATCGCACCTCTGAATCTAAAATGATTCTGTACGTATTCTATCCAATAATACGATATTAATAGTGATATTAGAACTATACCTGCTTAATAAAAAAAATCCTATTAACGATAGCTCCATAGGCTGTATTATATAATTGCTTTATAAAAGAAGAAAAAAGAGGGAGCTAAATTAACTTGTACCACGCCAATGTGTATATAAGCATTTTCATTAGAGCATCGGCCATACGTCTTTTCGGTCATTTTTTAAACTGTTTAAAAATGGATTTCGATAAAATCTTAATAGACTTTGGTGAATATGGCTTGTACCAAAAACGGTTAATCTGGTTAGTCGTTTTACCATGTGTTTTGCCATGTGGATTTCATGCTTATAATCAACTATTCATGGCTTCCATTCCCGAACATTGGTGTAAAGATGAAGAGTAAGTATAAAATATAATATATATATATTGTATTGAGTATTCAATAGATTAATATATGATTAGTATTTTATTTTATAATTAAATGATATGCTTTACTTTCAGACATATTAATCATACATCTAAAATTAATCAGTGTTTGGATTCAATGAATAACACGTGCAAATTCTGGGATTATGACCACAGTCGATATTTATCTACAATTGTGACTGAAGTAAATTTAAATAATCAACTTTTAATTAAAAAACAAATTGTTAGTTTTTAATAAATTGCTTAATGTTGTTAAACAGTAAATTATTAATATATTAGGTATCCAATATAATAGGCTTTGGCTATTGCGATATATTAGAGCCCTATACTTAGGAATTTTGAGGCCCGGGGATATTTTTTTGGTAGGGCCCTTAAATTAAATTATAAATTTAGTTTATTTTTGAAAAGTCGCTTTCATATATTATTCAGTTTATATTTTAAAATTATAAGTAAATTATACCATATAAGTCTATAAGTAATTATTTAATGTTGATTGATATAAATAGAACTTTATTACTGTAGGTATTACAGTAATATATAGACCCCCTAATTATGTCGGGGCCTGGAGCTGCTGCCCACCTAGCCACCACCTCTCAAGTAGGGCTCTGGCCGATATTACTTATTTTCGAATTTAGAATAGCACCTACGACCTACCTAATGTTGTTATAACTTATACCTATTAGTACCTACATCGCTACGTTGCGATCGCGTACCTATATAGACAATAGTTGTTTAATGTTTTAAATAATGTATCTAATTACTGTTAATTTTATTCAAATAATTTCTAAGAAATGAGAACTTGAAATTTATGAATTTTATTTTTCCTGATTACAAAATGTATTTTACCTTAGTTAAAACATAGGTAGGTACATTGACATTGTACATATTTTTAAATCCCACTTTATTAATCATTGATGCGCATTAAATTATTTTTGAATAGTACATCCTAATTAAAAGACCCCTCTGCTTATACATAAACAAAACGTTTTCAAACCTTTTGAAATTTGATCATTACCTACTCTTTTAATTCAATGATTGAAAGATAGATACTACAACAGTAATAATCATTATAGAATGAACAATTTTTACCTACATAAAGTTAATTAAAAAGCGAAAAAATAAAAAAGTTGAGGAACAATAAATTATAATATATACTTCCTCCCATATGTAGTACACATTTCAGTTATAGTAGGTAGGTCATTATAATAATATAATATATTCTATAAATGTATGTCTGTACAGTACAGTATTTTAGTAAAGGTATCTAATAATATAATATGAGTAGTACCTATATATAACGTATAGGTATATCATATACCGTATATGAATATTTCATTCTGATTCGTTATAATCACGTTGTGCTTAAATTGAATCTCTATAATAAAGTAGTATATTTCTATTATTATAGTTTTTAAACCGTTTTTTTTGCAAAATACGAACATAAAATAATATGATATATCAAATATCAATGAAGTATCATACATTCTTACTAGGTATTGGAGAAAATATTGCATAAACCTAGAAGCCCATAGTTATAGCCCATAGCCAATAGGAGGTAGGTACTTCCTTCTATTTATAGATTATAGGTATCTAAGTGAGCCAGCAGTTATCAAGTGGCCCATTCTCATTTTTTTGAATGTTTATCAGCACAACTTTGACATGATTTTATCCAAATTAATTTAATCAATTCTATCTCCATAGCAACATGATACCGAATAATTTTTGATATTAATGATAACAATACGTACAAAATACGTAATCAAAAAAATTTTGTTACCAAAACTACTTTTTCGTTTTTATTTGGAAATCTTTAAATGTCATTAATATCACAAAAGTAAGCAACTAAATTGAAAATGTTCACTTTCAATAATCTTATCAATAAATTCATATGAATTGATCATTTCAATCATAATTGTAAATTTGTAGTTATTTAGTTTTTGGCGAAACAATTATTAGACAATTTTAAAAACATCTGGTGAATCGGACCCCCTCAAAACACCAAGAAGTAACAGGAAAAATTATAAGTTTCGCTATAATTTGAAGTACAATGAACAAATTTTAACACTGAAAGTTAAATCTTTGAAATTAAACCAAATTTCTTTAAGAAAATTATTTAATAACAATTTTATATTTCTAAATTTCTAAATGTAGCTTATATTGCTTATATTAAGAATAAACAGAGAAAAAAAATTGTTATGCTCAAAAATAGGTCAAACTATTTGAAAAAATGCAATTTAGTGGTACACTTCAAAACTAGAAATGATCTAAGTGGTTTGTAATTAAAATAAAATGTCTGGACCACTTTTTAGAACAAAAAAAAAGTATAAAAAACTTTAAAAAATCATGAATAGGTAGTTGTATTCATACGTTTAGATTATATATTCCAAGTTTCAATCGGTTGATCAAATAGATTCTTCGGAGTCTTAAAAAATATAGGTACCAAAAACACCATGTAAAAACCTATTAAAAAAGTTCGAATGCCATTATGCAATGCAATACTGCTACAAACTGCATCATTACGTGTACCTACCAGTTAACTTCATATTTACATAAATCTAAACTCTACATTAAAATTTAACACATAGATGTGTAGAGTTGAAATTAAATGGGTGCTAAAATAGTATGTGAGACTTTTTTTCAAAACTATTCTTTTCAAAACTGCCTAATGCGTATAGGTATAAACAGTCCTTTTATAGCCGCACAGGATCGGAAAATAAAAATGTAATATTATAAATAATTATTTAACATTGGTCAGAATACCCAAGTACCAGGGGCGGATCTGAAGCTTGCTTAAGGGGGTGGCGAGTAGGAATATTTTTGAGTGAATAAGGTATGTATAAAGTAGAATAAAAATTGTATTTCTATATTAATTAATAATTTAACTTATATGCGTTCATATGAGGACATTGAGAACCCAAGTTCAGTTTAAATGCTCTGAACAAACATTGATTAATAATTATTGTAATTTATATGATTAGTTAATTAATTTATATTATAAATTAATGAACCTAGATGTGTATTAATAATAATACCTATGTGATGTTAACACGCTTAAAAGTCAAAATCTTATTTTAATTTAGTTTGATGGTATACTATACAAATTATTTTCAGTGGGATTTAGTATGTTCAAAACAGTTTTATCCAACTTTTGCCTTAACAATATTTGGTCTTAGTGGTTTATTTGGTATGTTGCTATTTGGATTTATTCAAGATGGGTTAGTATAAATGTTTTTCTTTATGTAGGTATTCTGTGATATAAAGTCCTTTTCTCTGATTCCGTATTTGTATTTAAACTATAGGCTTGGGAGACGACCAGCGTTTTTCATTTATCTATTTATCGAGTGTATATTTGGTATAGCTACTGCATTTGCCAATGATTTTTGGACGTGGTTAATCTTCAGAATCGGAGTAGGATTTACTGTACCAGCAATTTTAGCAACTCCTAATGTGCTCCGTAAGACAAAACACAAATTTTCAGAAATCTAAATGTTTTACATACCATTATTTAAATACAGCTATAGAATTTGTTGGCCCAGCTCATCGGACTACATGTATTCTACTTACCAACATTGCTCATTCCATCGGTATGGTTATTCTATCATTAGTCTTGTATGCTTTTCGCGATTGGCGTCAACTTGCTTTGGCTACATCTTTACCATTTACTGTTTATTTTCTTTACTGGTGGTAAGTAAAAATACCTATATATATTTTTATTTTAAATTATATATGTTAATTAAATTCACAACTGTATATACAATATAATATAATATATGTCATACAACATTTTACGTTTAAACATTAAACCTATGTATATTAATTAACTAATAGTTTCATTAATTATAGGAGTTTTCCTGAATCCCCAAGATGGCTTTTGGCATGCGGAAAGTTTGAAAAAGCCAAATCAATTTTATTAAAAATGGCTAAAGTAAATGGAAAAGATATTTCTTTGCATTATATGGACCAATTAAAGGTATATTCAGTACCTATATATTCGATATTTTTGAAAATAAACATTATATGTATGTTTTTATAATATTATGACAATAAGATTAAGTATGAAGAGGAATTTAATAATCAAAAAAGTAAAACAATCAAGAAATATAATGTATTTCATCTATTCAGGACACCGAATTTACGTTTGAAAACAATTGCAATAACTTTTATATGGTATTTTTTTTTATCATTAGGTCCCTATAATTAGTTTAAATGTAATTATCACTACGTATTTTTTTTCACTAAGGTTTGTTAACACTACTGTTTATGTTGGACTTTCTTATTATGCACCAGCTCTAAGTTCTGATGAACATTTAAACTTTTTTTTGGCCGGAGCTGTTGAATTGCCCACATACATAGTACTATGGCCTGCGATGGAAAAATTTGGCAGAAAAAGTTTACTGCATATTAGTATGTTGATTGGAGGGTGTGCTTGTTTAGCTGCTACGTTTCCCATTCTAGGTTTGCAAATAAACCCACTATACCTATACATAGTTACTAATTTAAGCGTGGTATGATTTTAGAACTATATATATTTTATTTTTTTAGATGATCAGTGGACCTTAATAATGTTTTGTATTGGAAAAATGGGAATTTCGTCGTCTTATGTTATTCTTTCTTTATTTGCTCCAGAACTATATCCAACTGTTGTTAGAGGTTTGGGAATAAGCGTTAGTTCAGTAGCTGGTATGATCGGACCTGTTGGACTTCCTGTCATTAACTATGTGGTATAATTTATTTAAAAAAATATTATATGTTAAATCAATTGTTAAATGTTGTAAATATCATGTTAATTAGGGAATGGGCTCTCAATTATCACTCATTGTAATGGGCGTCTTGCAAATAATTGGTGCTTTTGTTACACTTATTTTACCAGAAACGAAAAATTGTCATTTGCCACAAACATTGGATGACGGAGAAGAGTACAAGTGATAAGTAAATAATCACATTTCAATTTATTTATGAAAATAATAATATGTACATTTTCAATTCTTTACGTGGTGTGCCTAATTTAAAATGTTATCAAGTTGTATATTCTTTTATATTATATAAAACAGAGCCCTTTTTTACTTATATAATAAATTATAAATATAATATAGTATACAGTAGTCATTATTGGTATCCATCAATAATAGTAATGTACAACTCAAATAGATTTAATACTAAATAAAAGAATCTTATATAAAAGTAAAGTACATGAACATTTTGTTTTGAAAAAAATGAGGCAACATCTTCAAGATTATTTGAATAATATATAGGTTGTGTACTTGTGTATGGTCGATACTTTAGTACTTCACAGTACCTACTTTATACTCACTGCAATGCATACTATATCTACCTATTGCAGGCTATTAAACCTTTGTGTACGTATACGTAGCATGCACCTAAGTATAGTTTATACTTTGCCAGTAAAATTCTATTCATACAATCGTCTTTGACTATTTGACACATACATATTGAAATACTTTCTATGAATATACTATTATACTTTATAGCTGTTTTATCCGATTCCACGGGAGTGTGAATAAACTTTTTTTTTAATTTGACAGGAAAAACCAATCACTTCAGTTTTTCAGTAACAGAATAGTATTCGGAATAAATACCCCCAAGGAAAATATGCGTGCAATAAATAATTTAAATTGTATTGTTTATCTCAAATTTAGCACCTTACGCCTCCGATTCCTTGTTTACAATTTCTAGAACCCAATCCCTTCAATTCTAAATTATCCTACTCGTTTTTCATATGAAATCATAATGGGATACCCCCTCATAGACGCCCCTGACTTAACCACTTATATTACTTCACTTAAATATTTAAATATTTATTATAATTGTCAGTACTAAAACAGTTATCTTCCCTTTTTTAATTAAAAGAAAATATCGTTATATTAAATGCGCTCAAACTCTCAAACGCTAATAAATTGTAAATGACAACAATCACCGGTGCCTATGACCGACTAGCCGAGTAAAGACCATATTGGCAATATTCACTACGATTTATGACGCAGGTTAGATTAGGCTATATACACTGATAACTGTTCACCTACTACTCTTATTAATCATGGTGGTCAAACGGTGAGGGGATGAGGGGATAGATCCCCCCATGAATTTTTTTTCAATATTTTAACAATTTATAATTAAGTATAATATTTTATAATGCATTAAATGTTGTTCTATTTTTTTTCTAAAAACAAATTATGAACTATTGTAAATGTTGACAGAATGTCAGAATATGTTTATACGTGTTTATATGACATGACTATATTATTATCTAGACTCATATCTAAGAACTAGGATATTATTATTATTATTAATATTTAGTTGTTTACACAAAATATAATATGGGAATTATCTATCGACTCGATATTATCCCACTCGATCATCGAGAATTCTCAATAACAACTAGCTCTACACTTTCCCAGAACATACGGGCGATATATTTTACAATATTACGTACCTCCAGCCACCAAGCCCGGATTAAGGGGGGGGGGGGGCATGGCAAGTTAGAATTTATTTAGGCGCCTCTAATTTGTCCGTTAGTTTTTTTGTTATAGGCTATGTAACACTTATTAAATCACCTAAAAAAAATCGATTATTATTTAGCAAGGAAAAAAGATTGTAAATTATAATTTATAAATAAAGTGATATATAAATACATTATTCATTATTTATTGCTATATGTCTAATATGTCATATATGTCTATATGTGCTATATATCTAATATGTTTTTAAATGAGGCCCTTGTACGAAAAAAAAATATTAAATAATATACAATGTGTTCCAGGGTGAAGTGACCGGCCAACGTCATAATATGAAAGTATACCAAAAATTATGAAAAAATACCCTTTAAAAATTGAATCTAACTTTTATTTTTTTAGTTATGAGAAATTAACTTCTTTTTATCAAAACCATGCGTATCACGCATTTGTTTATGTATCTTCAAAACTTTTCAACATTTTGACATAATTTTATTTTTATTTTAAAGCTATTTAATTGTCCTATCACCTGACATACGCAATTAAACCCAGAAATGTGCTAATTATTTTTATTACATTTT
>NC_042494.1:106922755-106924729 GCF_005508785.2 Acyrthosiphon pisum
AAAATTGTGGCCCCTGGGCCTCAAAATGTCTTAATCCGGACTTGCAGCCACAGGTGGTTGAAAACTTGAAATATCGATTGCTTATTATTTGTCATAACTCATAATATTTAGTTATCACCATTCACCGTGATTCGTCTACTTTCGTACTCGGGTTTTCTACTGTGTCCGTGTAGTGTACTAAAGTGTATTACTTACTATTATACGGTCGGTGTCTTTTGTAATATTGACTATTTTGTCTATTTTACATTTTCACAATTACTATGTCTATAAAAAGAAAATTACTATCTAATTTGATGCAAGTTGCTCTCCTTCTAAATGCTCGGCGCGACGGATGAAAAAATAAGTAAGATGATCACTAATATCGTTACAGAAAGTCAAGTTGTGGACTTATTTGCGGTAATATTTTTATTATGGCTGTTCATTGTGGGGTTATAAATATAACATCCAACGAAGTACTGGACGAATTAGCAAAAAAAAAAAAACAAAAAATCGATTTGCTATCCAATATAATAAAAATATTGTTAATACTATAATATATTTATAGTCTGTATGTTAAATGGACATTTTACCCCAAATTGTTTTCGGTGTATTAGGATATTTTATACCCGATATTTTTTTTTATAAATATAATAGGTTATAAATCTATTTGTTCGATCCACTGAACTACTTCAAAAATAAAAATTAATAAAAATAGCTAAAAATTCAGGCATAAAAATGATACATTTTGTAAAAAAACATTTAATTTCTAATTCTTTTGTTATTTCTGAACACATATTTTTTTTTTTTTTTGTTAAGACTACCAGTTTGAATATTTAACAATTTAATAATAAATTGCTTTTGAATTTTATTCAAGTAGTTCAGTTGATCAAAAATATACATTTATAATTTATTATATTTATGAAAATATTTGAAAATATTAGACAATAGGCAAAATCTATATATATAAAAATGGAGACAAAAATGTATAACAATTGATCAATCGAGAACGGCTGGTCCGATTTGGCTCAAATTTTTTTTAAGATGTTCGTAACTACCAGGAGAACGAAATAAAATTTTAGGAAAATCCACCGGAAAGGTAGGAAATCTCAAAAATACAACGGTTTCGCAACAGTGCATTATATTACATTGGTTGCTATTGATTAATCGGGCATGTTTGTTGATTTCATATAATATAAAAATGAATCGAAGAATCATTATTATTGCTAAGCTAAATAATTCTACTGTATGTGTGTTGTGACTGAACTCCTCCTAAATGGTTAGACCGATTCGAATGAATTTTAGATTCTGAGTGGAACGATGATTGTATTGATTTTACAATGATGCATGTTTTTTTTTTTTTTTTATTTTTTTTTTTTATTTTTAATTTATTTTTAATTTTTAATTTTTGTGTCTGTGTACACGATAAGTAGTCGAAATAATGCTTCGATTTTCAACTTCAGTATCTTGTTCGATTGGAAAGCGAATATCGTTGGTGCATTGAGGAGGTCAAAATTTAAAATTCCCAGTAATTTTCAAAAGCGAAACCAAAGAAAAATTAAGGAAAAACGGGAATTTTTACGCAAAATTGATTTTTCACAAAATTGAATTTGGTTTTTGGTGTAACTTTAAAAAAAATGACCGTAGATACATGAAATTTTGACTGAATGTTTATATTAGCATTTTCTATACACCATAACATTTTCAAAATAATTTGACTTATTTTGAGCTCTTTACGGACATTGTCAGTTTTCATTTTTTTTTAGTTTTTTTTCTAAAAATATCAATAAAATTTTATTTGTTGATTAAAAAAGCTTGAAAATTTAATAAAAGGCTCCTAGTATATTGTTTCAAAAGCAGATGAAAAATATTAAAAATCCTTAGTCACAGTTTTTTTTTATAAGCATTTAAAGTTCAAAAATTGACAAAATATGGAAAAATCACGAAAATTAGCAAATTATTTTGAGTTAAGAATTCGTAAAAATTTTTCTTTTAAAT
>NC_042494.1:106925158-106927762 GCF_005508785.2 Acyrthosiphon pisum
ATAATTTCTTAATTGATTAATTGTATAAGTCAAATTGTTAGTAGATATTATATTCATGTGGTGGCATTTTAATAAGTAATTTGGTGTTTTTGAATATGGAAATTCTTTTAAAAAACCTAAAAACTAGTCTGTACAGGTTTAAAAAACATGTGGTAACAATACGTAATAATAATTATTATTATTAAAACTATGGTATAAAATAAAAACGCATACAAACTAAGTAAATGGTATTATAATCATTAATCTCAATAGATATGTAGATAGTAAAAAAAAAAATTTTTTTTATGAATCAGTTCAGAAAATGTTTTCCTTTTTGTTTAAAAATGTATTTGAAGTTTCTGATCAAAGATAAATTATACATAAATTATCATGACATCTTTGTCAATAATTCTTTATATATTATTACTGTATCGTATTTATACTAACGTGTTGATACGGCGTAGTTACTATAATTATGTACATGTGATGTTAGAGTAGTTTTTGTTCAATGTTAAATAATTTGTTAAGTAACTATCTATAGTTCCTTCATCGTAAGAAAAAAATGTAACTAAAGCCATATAAGTACCTAACTACCTTAAACTGTGTATCACTTGTGGTTTTAATATTTAATGCGGTTCGCATTTAGAGTGCACTGGCTACAACTGCAGCCCGGTGCGCCAGTGTTTAGGGGGCTACAATATTTTGTGGTAAAAAATTTGTTCCATTGTGAATTATTCAAACTTTTAAAATTGAACTTATTTCAGTAACAGTATAATATAATATCAATGTACAATGCTGTTTGAAATTAAAAGAACTTATGCATTTATAGCAATATGGCCATCAGATTTCAAGAATTATTAATATACCTATAAATACGTAATAATACTTAACATAATATTTGTGGTACCTAATACCTATCCGTCTTACAAGCGCGTCACATAGAAAATTGGAACAAAACCAGGGAAAAAATTGTCTAAATGTGGTACTATAGGGCTGTAATAATATAATATAATTTGACATACAGGGTGATTGATTAAGCGTAAAACACTCATTATCTCAAAAAGTATTCACTTTTTTCAAATTTTTTTTTTTTCAAAATTTTAGATCTACGCTGTTCTAGAATTATATAATTTTTTTATATTTTTCACCCTCATATTTATAAGAAAAAACACTATCAACTTCTGATTTTCAAATGGTAACCTATACTTTTAATTTCATAAATTAATAAAGCTATTTTTTTTATGAATTATCACGTTTAAATTTTCATTTTTCATTAATCCATTGATGAGATATAACTCCTCGAAGTTGGGTAGTTTTGGCAGGTGTTTGTGTGTTAATGTGTTATACCTAGTCGGTAGATACCGCAGCAATTTGGATTTTTATGCCCCAGAGTAATAGATATTACACTTTTCAAATCATTTCAAGTACAGTAAGCTTATAAGTTATAAGTTGTGCCCCTAAATGTATTGTAAAATGCCCATTTAGCAGGGCGTCAACCGTGCGCCCCACTAAAAGTGATTGCGGCACTGCTGCACTTCTCATAATAATACTTATCAATTATAAAGACCAGAAGCTAAAAGTAATAAACTCGATATCGGTCGAACCCAAAGTATAATAGCGATAACCATTGTACCTACTCGCTACAATAACTTATTGTCATATTATAAGTGATTGGACCATTACTGTCACATATCCATACACACGTGTAATCCCCACGATCCCGCTACATATCAGGTCCTGTCTGATGAACATCGAAGGAAACAGTGTTCAGTGTTGTCTGATTAGGCTGATTTTCGATTACTAATAGATATTATAGATGTCTATTAATATCTATGATAAATAATGTGGAGTATCGCTTGCTATGATCGTACCAGGGGTACGACACTGCGTGTATTGGCAAAATCGGGTGACTGTGGCCTTGAACATGGTCTTCAGGGGGCGTGGCATATGTTATCATTTAAATAAATCATTTCAACATCATTATCACAGTCCATAGAATAATAATAATGCCCATTGGCCATTGCCTTGTATCCGTTTTTAAGATTTCGTAACAAAGAGGGATACACGTTTCCAACATTCTATTAGATTACGGATACGGTACAATTTATAGTGTCCAATACTTCATACCGTAGGGATACGTAAACCCGCACAGCTGATCGAGTGTCTATTCTATATTGTTCTGTGATCGTACTCCGTGCTGATATCATAGTTACATGATTATATGATATGGATGTATACCAAATACCAGGTTGTTATGGATCACGTTATCACAATACGTTGAGTAGATAACTGATAAATATTTTATTTGATTAAATCATTAAAAAAAATATAATATTATGTAGGTATGAGGTAGGATAATCAAGCTAAACGGTTGTCAACATTGAAGTATTTTTGGGGATGTTGGAATTGTTTTCAAGTTTGTCCTATAATCATTAAACAATAAGCATAGTTATACCTAGAGTATGCAAATTTATGTGTAAATACAACCATCAGAAGATTTATAATAGTATCCAGTTCATCTCAAATATAAAACAACATAAATCAAATGTTTGATTTTATCAAAACAAAAAAAAAAAAAAGTGTTAATGGTAAATTATAGCTCATAAAAAAACAATCTTGGTTGTA
>NC_042494.1:106927812-106929148 GCF_005508785.2 Acyrthosiphon pisum
CCTCGGAACACAATATATACATTAACATTTTTTTTTTCGTACAAGGGCCTCATTTAAAATTGTGGCCCCTGGGCCTCAAAATGTCTTAATCCGGACTTGCAGCCACAGGTGGTTGAAAACTTGAAATATCGATTGCTTATTATTTGTCATAACTCATAATATTTAGTTATCACCATTCACCGTGATTCGTCTTCTTTCGTACTCGGGTTTTCTACTGTGTCCGTGTAGTGTACTAAAGTGTATTACTTACTATTATACGGTCGGTGTCTTTTGTAATATTGACTATTTTGTCTATTTTACATTTTCACAATTACTATGTCTATAAAAAGAAAATAACTATCTATTTTGATGCAAGTTGCTCTCCTTCTAAATGCTCGGCGCGACGGATGAAAAAATAAGTAAGATGATCACTAATATCGTTACAGAAAATCAAGTTGTGGACTTAGCGGTAATATTTTTATTATGGCTGTTCATTGTGGGGTTATAAATATAACATCCAACGAAGTACTGGACGAATTAGCAAAAAAAAAAACAAAAAATCGATTTGCTATCTATCTAATATAATAAAAATATTGTTAATATTATAATATATTTATAGTCTGTATGTTAAATGGACATTTTACCCCAAATTGTTTTCGGTGTAGTAGGATATTTTATACCCGATATTTTTTTTTATAAATATAATAGGTTATAAATCTATTTGTTCGATCCACTGAACTACTTCAAAAATAAAAATTAATAAAAATAGCTAAAAATTCAGGCATAAAAATGATACATTTTGTAAAAAAACATTTAATTTCTAATTCTTTTGTTATTTCTGAACACATATTTTTTTTTTTTTGTTAAGACTACCAGTTTGAATATTTAACAATTTAATAATAAATTGCTTTTGAATTTTATTCAAGTAGTTCAGTTGATCAAAAATATGCATTTATAATTTATTATATTTATGAAAATATTTGAAAATATTAGACAATAGGCAAAATCTATATATATAAAAATGGAGACAAAAATGTATAACAATTGATCAATCGAGAACGGCTGGTCCGATTTGGCTCAAATTTTTTTTAAGATGTTCGTAACTACCAGGAGAAGGTTTTTACGAAATAAAATTTTAGGAAAATCCACCGGAAAGGTAGGAAATCTCAAAAATACAACAGTGGCGCAACAGTGCATTATATTACATTGGTTGCTATTGATTAATCGGGCATGTTTGTTGATTTCATATAATATAAAAATGAATCGAAGAATCATTATTATTGCTAAGCTAAATAATTCTACTGTATGTGTGTTGTGACGTGAACTCCTCCTAAATGGTTAGACCGATTCGAATGAA
>NC_042494.1:106931406-106932487 GCF_005508785.2 Acyrthosiphon pisum
AATTTTAATGCTAGCACCTCGAATCCTTTGATTATAACTTATAGTACTACTACCTTAATATTTCCATAATGCCTACCTAATTACATTTATTAAAAATTCAAAAACAGATTTATTTAATTATTTGTATTAATAAATTAATAATATAATATATCAAGTTAACATCTGAATATATTAAACTGCTATGACATAATAAAATATAAATGTATTGTAATATAATATCATAATTTATTGTTGTTGTGAGATTATGATATAATAAAGAACCGGGAAATAATTGTTAAACATATTGAACATTTACAACATATATAATACAGGGTGATTGATTAAGCGTAAAACACTCATTATCTCAAAAAGTATTCACTTTTTTCAAATTTTTTTTTTTTTCAAAATTTTAGATCTACGCTGTTCTAGAATTATATAATTTTTTTATATTTTTCACCCTCATATTTATTAGAAAAAACACTATCAACTTCTGATTTTCAAATGGTAACCTATACTTTTAATTTCATAAATTAATAAAGCAATTTTTTTTATGAATTATCACGTTTCAATTTTCATTTTTCATTAATCCGTTGATGAGATATAACTCCTCGAAGTTGGGTAGTTTTGGCAGGTGTTTGTGTGTTAATGTGTTATACCTTTTTTTTTTTTTTTTATTTTTATTACAATAAGGTACTCCTAGCTTACGCTATCTATACCTAGAGATGAAAGATAAAATACATTTTGGCGTATTAAGTGCAATAAATAAATAAGTTAATGTGTTATACCTAGTCGGTAGATACCGCAGCAATTTGGATTTTTATGCCCCAGAGTAATAGATATTACACTTTTCAAATCATTTCAAGTACAGTAAGCTTATAAGTTGTGCCCCTAAATGTATTGTAAAATGCCCATTTAGCAGGGCGTCCACCGTGCGCCCCACTAAAAGTGATTGCGGCACTGCTGCACTTCTCATAATAATACTTATCAATTATAAAGACCAGAAGCTAAAAGTAATAAACTCGATATCGGTCGAACCCAAAGTATAATAGCGATAACCATTGTACCTACTCGCTACAATAACTTATTGTCATATTATAAGTGA
>NC_042494.1:106932587-106933613 GCF_005508785.2 Acyrthosiphon pisum
AACAAATGATCAGAAAACGGCATCATTTGTTTATCTACCCTAAGTTATCGTATAATTGTCACAACGATGAGTCTTATTTTTGCATTGTTCTATTTGACATTTATCACGGTGTGCAAGCTCGCGGAGGAAATTATGAGAAAAGTCCATCTGGAACACCTTCAAAACGGCGACTGCCGGTACAAATCGGAGGACGCGCCGGTTTGTCGACCGACTTCTTAATGATAATATCATAATAATTTGCGTTTTTTTCTTTGTGTTCCAGACTTCAGCCAGCTCATCGCGCAAAGACAAGTTCGCTCAGGCGAACATTTGGGGACCTTGTGCCCCCCGCCGTCGCGGCCCGGGTGATGTACTCGTCACGGCCAAATAACGGAACAGAGAGCGAGCCGGCTGCCGTTCGATCGAGGTGTACATCGACGGCGCCGACTTTCCCGGCACGGAACTTGGCCGACCATCGATTCAGGTGTACATCGACGGCGCCGACTTTCCCGGCACGGAACGTTGTCGATCATCGATTCAGGTGTACATCGACGGCGCCGACTTTCCCGGCACGGAACATGGCCGACCATCGATTCAGGTGTACATCGACGGCGCCGACTTTCCCGGCACGGAACGTGGTCGATCATCGATTCAGGTGTACACCGACGGCGCCTATTGTCCCGGCACAGAACGTAACCCTGGCCTCGGATACGACGTCGTCGCGGCCGATTGCCGGCTACAAGAACGTGGCCGACTATCGAATCAGGTGTCCACCGACGCCGCCTATTGTCCCGGCACAGAACGTATCCCCGGCCTCGGATACGACGTCGTCGCGGCCGATTGCCGGCTACAAGAACGTGGCCGACTATCAAATCAGGTGTCCACCGACGCCGCCTACTGTACCGGCACAGAACGTAACCCCGGCCGGAAGTGCATAAACGCTGCACAAGCACGCGTAAGTAATCTATAATTGTTGGACACAAATTTAATCGTTATTGCATAACTTTATATCATGTCCAGGTTACCAGACAACGGTGACGTGCCATT
>NC_042494.1:106934847-106945185 GCF_005508785.2 Acyrthosiphon pisum
GGAAGTTAAACCAAGCTTTTTCAAAATTGGAAAATAATCATGAGGATAGTCGATAGTTAAAATAAAAGCTGCATATTTTAGAAATTTTTGTTGTATTCTTTCAATTTGATCCCTTCCACAACAAGTGGAAGGATCCCATATAATAGTACCATATTCCAAAATAGACCTTACATAGGCACAATAAAAGGTTTTTATGGAAGAAAGTAATTTAAACTCATTACAAATTCTTTTTATAAAACCAAGCATTTTAAGGGCTTGCAACATATAATGTCCAAATGGGAATGAAAATTTAACTCACGGTCAAACGTGATACCCAAGTTCAAAACTTTATTTTCAGCTCGCAATAAAGAATTAGCATTGATAGAGTAGGAATAATCAAATCTACCACTGTTTCTGTAAAACGAAATAGATAGTGACATTTCAAGACGACAGTGGCGTAGCCAGGATTTTTTTTCGGGAGGTGCTGATCAACTTTTACACTTTTACACATTAAATACGTACTAGCACAAATAGATAGCTGAAAAGTGTTAATACATATTGTACATTTTTAAATATTTTAAATACAATTTAAGACTTTTTGAGCTACTATCGTAGACCATTAAAATAATTTTTAACATTTCGGGGGGGGCTGCAGCCCCCTCAGCCCCTCCCCTGGATACGCCACTGCAAGACGACGATGTTAATTTGCCTAAGTACTATTTAGATTATTAGATTACTTTTAAGCCATTTAGATATACCATGAACTATTCACATTTCACACCGATGACCGATAGGTAGGTACCGTTTTACCATGGTACGTCTGCACTCTGCACTGCAGCAGACAGCAGCGTTTGGAAAATTCACTAAAAAACTGAACTCGTTCACGTTCAGTGTTAGCTGTATGTAAATTTAACTCGTTTACGTTCACATTAATTATTTTTTCAAAGGATCAGGTTCACGTTTATTGAAAAATAAACGTGTTTTTTGGACGGTTATTAAATTATTTATTTAAAAATTAATTACTTTATTATACAGACAGATTTTTTTAATTTTTAATTTGTACATTATTATACTGCATAGGTTTATTATTGTTTTTTTTTTTATTTGAAATATGGTATCTGTATCTCTAGGCAAAGGTTAATTGCTTATTTTTATTATTTTTAATAAATATAGTGAAACTATATGGATCATCATTATTATTATACTATCCATCAAATAATAGTACCCACCTACTTAAAATTATAGATATTTATTAATTGAACTCTTATTTACTTTTACTTTTTATTTTCTGATTAGTGATAACCTAAACAATGCAGGAGTAGTTGTATCACAGAATGTAATATGAATATATTCTGCGGTTGTATTAAGGTTATTATATTTGTATTCATTATTTTGCTGTATAACAATAACATATTTTACTTTATACAATAATAAATAATTATTATCAGTACCTAGGTATTTTTTATATAATTAGTGGGTAATTATCTATATTGATATAATAGGAATTTGATAAACATAACATTCCAATTTGCATAGTATATTTTATAATCATTAGTATATTTTTATTTTTACATGTATAGATTGAGCAGCTGCAATGGCAAGTAAGTATTTTAATGTATTTATGAACATCTATGAATAATAAATGGGCAATAGCGATATTTGGTACGGTTTTAATAAAACTAATTGTATGTGTCTCATACTACCTAGATTGTAAAAATCAATGTGGGCCGGGTTACAAAAGTCCCTTAGATGCATATATTAATGGAAAACGAGAAACTATTTTGTACACTATATGCATTCAACCAAATGCGTTAACAAAAAACAAAACAGATTATTTGGCCACTATTGATGTGGACCCAAATAGCCCTACATATTCTCAAGTAACAATACATTTTGTGTTGCATCTTAATGTAAAATACATATTATTTAAAAGTACCTACATTTTGTTACTTACAGGTGATCTTTAGGACAAGCGTAGAAAATGTTGGTGATGAACTACATCATTTTGGATGGAACACTTGTAGTAGTTGTTATGATGATTGTACAAAAAGCCGAAATAAAGTAATTTTGCCTTCTTTAGCATCTGATCGAATTTATGTTTTGGATGTGACAAATGAAAAAGCTCCTAAATTACACAAAGTAATAAAATAATTACTTAATGTTCAACAGTTAAAATGACATATTAAAATGCATTAGTTAACAATGTATTTACTTTTATTTGATAGACTATTGAACCTAGTGAAGTCCATGCTTTTAATGTATCAACTTTACATACAACTCATTGTTTACCTAATGGTAATGTAATGATTTCAACGATGGGCGATGCTGATGGTAATGGAAAAGGTGATTTTATATTGATAGATGCTGAAGAAGGAGTAGTTAAAGGTACATCAAGTGTCAATAAAATTGAGTATAATATATTTTAGTAAAATCAAAAATAGTATGCCGAACATTTATGTATGTACAAATAGGGGCTGTAGATTATTTATTTAATTGTATTGACTGTAGGAACATGGACAAAAGGTGAAACAGCAAAATTTGGATATGACTTTTGGTATCAGCCATACTGGAATGTTTTAGTATCATCTGAATGGGGAACACCTAAAGATTTCAAAACTGGTTTTCATGCTGATCATATTAACGACATTGGTATTTACAATGTTTATTTAATTAAAACAAAGTTATAATCTTAAATGTTTATAAAATAGAGAAATATGGACGGTCCATCAACTTTTATTCTTGGTCTGAAAGAAAATTATTGCAGTCTATTGATTTGGGTGCAGATGGCATAGCTCCTTTAGAAATACGATTCTTACACAATCCTAAATCATCTGAAGGATTTGTTGGCTGTGCAGTAAATAGCAACATTTTTAGGTATTAATAAATAATGTGCTATCTCCCATATGCGGTATACTGCCGTTTTGTGAACTACCTGTTCTACCTAAAGTATGAGGTCTACCAATGTGTTGTGTTCATCAGTGTTATAAAATAAATGCTATTTTAATTTAAAGTCTATAGTCTATAGGTAGTTACCTAACAACAGTTTAGTTTGTTTAGTGTCGATTGTTGTATGTTATAGTGAGTTAGGTAGGTACTCCAACTAATATAGTAGACTATAAATTATAATCAACCTTTTAAAATTATAGTAAAAGGTTTGTTTACTGTATAGTATGTTTTTAATTAAAGAATCCACAGTTAAATTAAAGCTATTTATAATAATTATCTATATAAAATATATTTTCATTTTTTTAATGCATAAAAACATAGATATAGTATTTTTATTTTATTTATTCCATGTAAAATCAATGAATTTAATAGAATTTATATTGTAAACTGCATACAATATTTTTATTATAATTATAGTAAACAACAGATCATTGGTAGGTATACAGTATACTGGGAGATAAAAGTAAATACATGTTTATAGTTTAAATTACATCAAGATAAATATATATATATAAGTAATACAATCATATAAATTAAAAATGTTTAAAGATTTTTTCGGACTGATGACGGTACTTGGGAATCTGAAAAAGTGATATCTGTACCTAAGAAAACTGTAAAGGATTCTAATGGATTAAATGAAATTTCAGGTATAATATTTTATTGGTTATGAAATAATAAAATAAAGTTAAAAAATATTTGTTTATAATTTTAGGCATGATCACAGATATTTTGATATCATTGGATGATAAATATCTATACTTTTCTAATTGGTTGCACGGAGATGTCAGACAATATGATATAACAAACACCAGCAAACCTAAACTGGTTGGCCAAATATTTTTAGGTGGATTATTGTTGAAAGATGGATTATTAACTGTTGTTAAAGACTCTGAGCTTAAAGTAGGTATCTTTTGTATTTCTTACAGTACCAAGGATATAAGAAGTAGGTAAATACATTTATTAATTTAAAGGAACAACCAGAACCTGTATATATCAAAGAAAGACGTTTATTTGGTTCACCTCAAATGATCCAGTTAAGCTTAGATGGGAAAAGACTATATGTAACTACTTCTTTATTTACACCATGGGATAAACAGTTTTATCCAGAATCTGTGAAGTAAGTTCATTATAAATTCTCTGGTAAAAAGTACAATGTCTCAGAATCTTATAAAATTAATGTCCCTATAACTTTGAAGAAGTATAACAAAACGCTCCCATCAAATTTTAATCAGAAGTCTGCATAATTTGGTATTGATTTAAACATTTACAATTATCACAGTTTCATTTGCTACTAAAAGTAATGAGTCAATGTAATGATTCAGAGTGATATAATTTAAACATTTGACTGTATTATAATTAAGTAATTACCTATTTACATAATATGTAAAGTAATCTATCTAAAATTAAATATTTATTATTATATAAACTGGTAAAGAAACATAATATTATAAACTGTGACTTACTGAGTGATATATTATTATTTTAAACTCTGTTCAGATTAATTTATTATCCTGATTTTAGGTTATATTATATAATTTAGCTACATAAATTACCTACTTCTTTATAAATCATGTGGATATATAGAATAATCTCATTCATCAGGTTTAAATTAAACATACCTACAATTCAAAACATTAAAATGAAATAATTACAGACATGGATCTACATTAGTCAAACTCGATGTGGACACTATTAATGGAGGCTTATCTCTGGATCAGGACTTTTTAGTAGATTTTGGCAAAGAACCTGATGGGCCTATCATGGCCCACGAAACAAGGTAAATATTGTATTACCTATTGAATAATAACGAACAAATTAAATTAAATTAATGTAACAACTTTTTAATGACAATTTAATATTTTAATGATAATGATAGGTAACCAATTTATACAATAAAATCAAATACTCTAGACTAAAATAGGTGGATTTTTTGACAAATAATAATTAATAGAATATTTTACTTTAATATAACTACCTTTCATTTTTTTCTTTTTATTAAATATAGTAGCTTACTGTATGGTTTTTTAATCTTAACTCCAGAGCATTTATCTATGAAAGTTGTTTAAATTGTATGGCATCTCTAAGAATAAAAAGGAAAAAACTGATTTTTCTAAAATAGAGACGTACAAATGGACAGTTGTATTTTTGAAGTTACACTTCTTTACGCAGGGTAGTGAGGAAAAAAAAGCGAACGGGCGGCCGTACGAACGCGAACATGTCCGTGTGCGCAGCCACGGATTGTCGTAGCTATATTTTGTAAACGGCTATGGGTTGTGGGCGGCCACGTGTACAACATACCTAAATTTACCCCCCCTTTTTTTTTGATTTAAGTATATCTCGGTCCAGTTTCAACATGGGTACCCCGTTTTACCATGAAAAATGTTGTCATTAGACCCTCTGAAAAGCCCCCACATAGTCGGGGTACTTTTGACCCCCTCCCCCCTCAAAGTTAATTCGGAAAAACTCGAGGCGTCGTCCCACGTTTCTGAAACTCAAGCTTTCTTATAGTATGTAGGTCGGTGATGAGATTTGGCGTCTTGTGTCGAGACTGTACGAGACGTTTTTCCCTGTCTTCTGGGGCCCCGAAAGTTCAAAATTTGCATTATTCGGGGTGTTTCTGCACGGACACTTTTTTTTCGGCACATCGAGCCTTATAGAGGGCTTTGCGCTGTATCGGTTGAAACCAATATCAACGTTATTCGACTTTTGGTTAGGGAGCTATGATTTATATAGTGTTTTTTGTTTTATAAACAACTATATTAAATGAAATAATCTAATGAAGAAAAAAAAATTATTTACGATATACCGATAATGTTCAGTCGCAAATGTACGTTTCGTATTTCACTTATCATATGCCAATCATAACTACTATACCGATTGAGCAAAAATGATAATCGATCATTAGAATAAAAAAATAAAAAAAGAATCTAAAAAATATAATTTACATTGTTTCTTTTTTTCTTTATTATCCTCATTACCCTAGTCTATCCATGCCTTTCTTTCTTTTTCACTCACTCACGTGTAGCGTTAAAAAGAAGTTTCACTTCCCGTGCGCGTACTGGTAACACACACACACTTTTTTTTTTAAACTTGGTTTTATTCAAAGAGGAGTCATATTTTTATATTTTTAAATTCTATAATATTAAAATATTGTATATTAAAAATGATGAACTATTTAATATATTCATATCATATTATATAACAATATAATTAAATAATTAAACCCGTTGATAATATATCTAAACTGCAATAGTATTGCACTACACCACTACTTAGATTCAGTGGCATATTTAGGTTTTTGTCTTTGAGAGAGGGGGTGAGTAGCCCAGCTTTTAAAGTTAGAGGCCTTAAGTTAAGACTCTGTAAACTTTTGCATATTATTTAGTCTATGGAGGGATATTGATCTCTTGATCCGACCCTCCCCTGTAAATATGCCACTGCTAATTTAACTATAAAACCATAGTCTATTCACAATTGTGAATAGTCTATTTACTAGACGCTTCTCTAATGCAATTTTGTAAAATTATATATTGTATTATGACGTTTTATTTTCTATAGGTATCCAGGAGGCGATTGTACTTCAGACATTTGGTTGGCTGAAGATTAGAAAGTAAAATAATATTTCAACTAGTGATGGACACTACCGAATAATGTTTATAGACATATCATTAACATCTTTCATATTAGATATATTATTATCAACAATTAATTTTAACAATCGTAATTTGATAGGTAGTATCAATTACCAATTAATGTTACGCACGCATAATAAAATATTTTATATACCATTTTATTTGTGTACAACTATACATTATTTATGTTTTACATAATGCATCTTTAGTGCCTTGTGGCAGGCAGAATGTTTCTTGCACTACCCACCTTACTATGACTGCACTGGTTTCCCTAGAAAACCCTTCATACAACTGCTTCTTTTCTTGAAGTTACCTCTTTCCCATTAGATAATTTAAGCATTTCATCCAGTCCATAAGTGTTTCAACAGCTTTGATAAGTATTTTTCTTCGTTGTCATCTTCTTCATTGTTAGAACATAAGAGTAATACATTATAAATCTTCTTTTGTTTTTATTTTGGTTATTTCAGTATTAGGAAGATTAGACTCATAACCTATTCTAGCAGTGCATCCGAACATTGCTTCATAGGGAGATGTGCCTATGCCTAATAAATAAAAATATACATTTAGATAATAATAATAATAATAAAAAAAAAAATTAAATAGGTACCTGAGTGAAAAGTCCGATTTTTTTTAAACTGAATGAATTTTAACGCTGATGGCCAATCCAAACTATCTTTTTTGGTCATCCAAGCAGATAACATTTCTTGCACATCCCTATTAGTTCGTTCAACGGATTCTTGGCTTTCACTGTGCTTAGGCCATCCATAATCAATTTTTATTTCGTCCCATATGACATTAAGTTTATTAATTATTGAAGTTACAAATTTTTTTCCACTGCATGATTGTAATATTGTAGGTGCCCCAAATAATGTATAGATATCAATTAAATTATAAGCGATTTCTTCAGCACATTTTGATTTCAGCGGTTTCAACACTATGTATTTAGTCAAATGTTCTTGATAGTTCATTATGAATCTATAATCATTATGACGTTGAGACTGCATATCTATTAGATCAACTTGAGCCCGAGAGTTGAAAGTAGGCTGTAAAAATGGTTTAGGTGCTAATCCTACTTTTGAACACACAGTTTTTTTATGACATTCAGCACATAATTTTAAAAATACCATAATTGTTTCATTAGTTATATTGCAATAATTATTTTTAAGTTCAGACACCATACGATTTCGTCCACCATGACCTATTGCAGAATGTGTATCGTAAAGAATATCAAATAATTCATCAATTGTTGCATAGTACAATACCACATTTTTTTCATCGATAGGTCTAATCAAGTGTTCTTTGCCGTTCATTACTAAAATATCATACTTACGTATTACACGATAGTCTTTTGTTGTTTTCTTTTCGCCAACAGTGTTTAAAGATTTTTTTGATTTTTTCACCTGTTGAATAACTCTACTGTAATCACTGGTTGACAAAAATGCGTTATTATCTTCCCGTTTATTCATTAAAATTAATTGTATTTGCTCATTAAAATTAGACCGCATAGTATTTTTGTCTATGGCCATGGTTATAAAGTGGACACCTACACTACTACTAAACGTTGGAACACAGCACAGTACCGAACTATAAACTACAGTAATATAATTTTCACGTCGCGTAGAAATTTAAAAGCCGATTGTAATGTACAGTATTAACTGTCAATTTGTCACAGATCTTTTCGAAATTCGCTATACAAAATAAATTATAGGTTTCTAACTAAAGTTAGTTAAGCAGTAAGCACAAAACTATTAAAGAATTTACTGTAAAAGTTTAAACTGCGATGCCGCGTTGCCGTTCAACCATAGATAATAGAAGAATGGATAGGCCATGGCCCATGGGCTATGCAACCTTATCACACGGGAATTAATTGGAGAATTATTTGAGGTTATAAGAGGCACAGATCACGATTTAATGAAATGATTTTCATTTAATCTGTGTAAGAGGCAATCCTTAGAGTTGGGATGTTGATGACTTTTGCATTTTTTTTCCTTTTATTCTGTACAATGCTATCCTAGCTAAAAATTTGTTACATGCTCCCTTGATGCAGAATATTCTAATTTTATTTTGCATTTTTTTGCATTTTTTGCATTTTTAGCTATAAATGCATTTTTTTTTTTGTTTTTTAACGTTATTTTTTAACATTTTTAAGTCATTTTTTCATCTTTTAGGGCATTTTTTGTACTTTTTATACAATGTGGGGCATTTTTCACAAATTATAGATTTTAGGGCAAATGTTACACCCAAGTTTGGAAACAAATTTAATTTATTTAAAATCTAACTTTGGATTTGGACTATTAGTAAAAAATAATTTTAATATTATTATAGTGGGATTTTTGTTGTGATTACATTAATTATCGCGTTCCGATAAGATTTACTCTTTGAGTGTTATATATTGATGAAACGAGTGCTCTTTCAGACATACGCCGATCATACACGCTTAACGAGTATTATATTTATAAACTGTATGGAATAAATCCGACAAACAAGATTAAATTGACAATTAAATTAACACATATTAATTGTACAGTGCAACAATGCAATATGAATATTATTATAACATCAACATCCTAACACTAATAATAAAAATATTTTTAATATATTTTTTTTTTATTTTATATTTTACTTTTTAATTTATTTTTTAATATTGAAATTTATTCTATTAATTATTTAAAATGCTTTCTACTATTACCCCACTTATTACACCCATATCTCCTAATAAAAAATTAATTATTTATAATAAATTTTTTCACTTACTTAATTAGTATTTTAGATAATTTGTAAGGTCATTTTTGAATTTATTAGGGCATTTTTGCACTTTTTTAGGGCTTTTTTGCATTTTTTTTAGGGCATTTTTGTGTATTTTTTAGGTCATCAATATCCTAACTCTAATCATTATAATATTTACTATATAAAAGTAGAATCCCGGACAAAAAGTCCGGAATGAAAAAAGTTGTACAAAAAGTCCGGATTCATTTTTTGATTGCCGGACAAAAAGTCCGAAAATACAAAATTGTCTATAAAATGTACAATTATAATATACGTAATACTATTATTACTATATATGTATTATATATATGTAATATTATATTATATAGTCAGTTCATAGTTTCATACATAATTAAAATTTATTTAAAAAATGTAATTGTTGTACTTTTATCAGGGCTTTGCACCGGAATTATTTTTTCGGGTTTCGGGTTTCGGGTGTTGAAAGAAATTTCTGGTTATTGAATTCGGGTGTTACGGGTTAATACACTTTTCTGGTTATGGTTAAATGAAAATTTATTCGGGTTAATTATGGTTAATTCGGGTGTTAAAATAAAAACCCATGTTGTATATCAATTAACATGAGATTTTCAATGCAAATTTGATATAGTTATCTGATTTTATATTTAAAGTAAACATAATGAAAAAGATTAAAAAATACAAATTAAATATTAATACTTATTAGTTATTAGTTTATTACTTATTACTCAGTACTTACTCAGTCCTTTTTCAACAGATGAAAGTTCTAGCTTACATATTATTTTAATTTTTAACTAAGCATATTTTCGTTATATTTATGTTTGATCAAGAATGTTTTACAACACAATTACTATTGTCTATTTTTGAATATTGTGAAATAAAATAAAACAATCATCTAGCATCAAGGTTTTTTTAATTTTTAATTAATTATTGTTAGTTACAAAAAAAAAAAATTGAGTTATCCATTACAAACTTAGACTACTATCTTCTTATCCTCTTAGTTGCGTTAGTTGCAAAAAATACATACAAATTGATATGC
>NC_042494.1:106945371-106959147 GCF_005508785.2 Acyrthosiphon pisum
TCTTATCCTCTTAGTTGCGTTAGTTGCAAAAAATACATACAAATTGATATGCTACTTAATTTTCAATAATTTGGGTTTCCGGTAAACCCAAATGGAAATTCGGGTTTCGGGTTATTTTGGGTGTTTTTTGGGTGTTAATTTTTTCAATGGGTTTTGAATATACGGGTTTTGAGTTATGCTATTTATTTGGGTTAATTCGGGTTTTTCGGGTTTTGGGTTGCGTTCGGGTGCAAAGCCCTGACTTTTATTATATTATTGTGAAGTATTCCAAATACTTAGGAATATTATATTTTATATTATCGTAAAGTATTCAGAATATGTATTTGAAATACTTTTAAAAAGTATTTTACCCAAGTCTGTATATAGGTACCTACTACCTATAGCACTACCTATGTACATTTATCTCATAGATATAATCGATTTCATTCAATTATATTATTATTATATTATATTTCAATTATAAATTGAATTTGTCACTTAGTCAGTGTATCCCGAGACGCTATTTAGTAAGTTAAGATGGAGGTTGAAATGGAAATATTATTAGTACAGTAGAACCTCGATTATCCGAACCTCCGTTATACGAACCCTCTATTATCCGAACGTTCTGTTATCCGAACATGAAAATTCGTATCCGGCCGGTCGGCCGGTTTATCGAATTTATCATAACTATCGTTTTTGCCTTTTTGGATTATTATTAGTACAGGTTATGTATGTATTTTACGTGCGTCAATCATTAGTAGATAACCAAAACGCAACGGGCTTATCTAAACGACGTACTCGTGTTTTACTTGTCACTTGTCAGTTTAGTTCGGGTCTCTACCGCACACACATTGTTATACATATGTACGTACAAATATATTACGATTGCCAAGTGTATTTAAAATGTGAAAAAGCTCTCGAGATGAATACAAAACTTAAGGGCCCTGAAGATTTTAAGGCCAACAGTGGCTGGCTTCATAAATTCAAATCTCGACATGAAATACGTGAGTTACAAATTCAAGGTGAATCATTATCAGCTGATTCAAGCAGTGCTGAAAATTTTAAACAAATATTCCAATTATTTGTGGAAAAAGAAGGATATTCTCAAGATTCCGTTTACAATGCCGATGAAAGTGGCTTAAACTGGAAAGCACTACCAAGAAAATCACTTGCTTCTTGCCAAGAACATGCAGCGCGTGGTTTTAAGGTATCTAAAGAAAGAGTAACAATTATGACATGCGCTAATGCAGCTGGGACCCATAAATTGCCATTACTACTCATAGGAAAATCAAAGAAACCACGGTGTTTCAAGAACATCAAAAGTTTACCGGTAACATATACAGCTCAAAAAAATGCCTGGATGGACTCTAAATTATTTCTTAATTGGTTTGAAAATGATTTCATAAAAAATGTAAAAAAATGGTGTCAAGATCATCACAAGACAGGTAAAGTGTTACTCCTACTAGAAAATGCACCCACTCACCCATCCGCCGAAGTATTAAATTTAATTGATCCAGATTATAAAGTCATGTTTTTTCCACCAAACGTAACGTCTTTGATTCAACCCATGGATCAGAGAGTAATCGAAAAGTTCAAAAGAATGTACCGAAAACAAATGTTGAGGAGACTTTTATTAAATGAAGGCACTGAAGAGAGTGTTGTTGCATTTTCAAAATTATTGAATTTGAAACACTGCTGTTACATGGCAGCAGATGCCTGGGATAATTTGACTGAGGAAAATTTACGAAATGCTTGGAAGAAGTTGTGGGTTGCTTCTATGGAGTTAGAAGCCGAAGAAGAAATAACTGATCTAAATAATCTTGATGATTTTGTTGATTTATTTAATAAAATTCCAGGATTTAATGACTGTAATTATGATGACGCTGTTGATTGGTTAGCAACTGATGTAAATGATCTAGGATATCAAATATTAGATAGCGATGAAATCATTTCTTCGTTGCAAAATGAAGAAAGTGACGACAGCAGTAGTGATGAAAGTATGAGTACGCCAAAAGGACCAACATCTGCTGCATTTGAAACTGGTCTTGAGTGGTTTGAAAAACAGGCCGAATGTTGTCCAGCACAATTTCGGGTTCAAACACCCCCAGGACAAAAAAAAAAAAATTATATTATTGATGAATTTCTATTTCTTATTATTAATCATCTGTGTATACACAAACATACGTCATAATAGTATGACTATTGAGTATACACTATATTTTACCAACAACGAAAAAAGATTTCATAACGAAATAATGGGTGCCGTATGTCAATCAAAATAGACATATTATGATCGTACACAGTCAGTTAGTTGCGTGCGGACATAAATACATATTAATATTGTCATTATCTCGACTCGACCGACTCGATCGGACAACGGAGAAATAATATAATAATACCACAAGTCAAGAATTTGCTTACGGATCTTTAACATAATGATTAAAATTTTTATCGTTAATCGAAGATCAAAATATCGTATAATGTTTCCCTACCCGCCCTCCCATATTGTGTTATTGCAAAATTTTTTTGGTATGGAATTTGTACGATTTTTTTTTCGAATCTATACAAGAATTGATATGGGGGCTATATAAACGTTTCTCCACCCCCCCCCCCCCCGTATTTCCAAAACTACTTATTTATATGAAACTTCTATGCAGATATTCAGTACGGAATTTGTACGACCTTACGCGAAATTTTTCAAAAATCCCTTACAACCAAAAAAACATTTTTCTCATATGCCGTTTCCCCAGCCCCCCCAAAAAAAACTAAAAATACGTTTTCGCATGAAACATTTTATTTATAGGTAAAGGTGTTAGATAATTGAATAGGTATCTATGCGAGCGAAGTGACCAAATTTTTTTTCAGTTTGGGGGCTCCTTCAAATATTTCCAACATAAATACTATACCTATCCACTTCTGATTCTGCCGTTGGAAAATGAATAAATGTTGTAATTAATTTTAATTACACGCGACGGGTGAGTGGTACGTGAAAGAGCAATTTACGGTGCCCGGCGGTAAGTCACCATATACGTTTTCCGGCCACCCACAAAAAGACGAGATCGCAGTTACCAACGTCGCGCACTCGCGGTCTCCGACACGCGAGACCATCAGGTCGACTCGGCTGCTTCGGTCACACCAAGAGCGGTGGACGACGATGACGGCGGTGGCTAGCTACATGACAAATTAAACAGGCATGGTCGCTAGATTACTGCACGCATATTATCATTTTATATTATCTATGTATTTTATACATATATTATACTTCCCCAGACTTGGAAGAAACTCTAATATCATAGAAAAAAATGTTATTCACATTACAATTACACAGGAATTTTACTGTTTTTGCCATGTCTGGGGAAAATGCGCAGTGATAGGAAAAATTGGTTTTTTGGTGATCATGCCTGTTTATTTAGTCACGGCCACGATTTAAGATAGTATGGTTGCCCATCGACCCATTAGAAAAATGTTATCACACGGCATACGGTTTGAATCGAAAAGTCACGTGATCTACGGGGACCCCCGCATACAGCGCTCATATTGGTTCAAATTAAAACTAATAAAAATTGTTATGTTATACCTATATACAATAAAAATATATACAGAGTGTTCCAAATTTCGTGTGACAAAAGACCGAAATTTGGAAGACCCTGTATAATGATCATATTATATTATAAATTATAAAATAGTCCACTAGAAGTGCTAGTGCCCGGGGTCCGATTTAAATCCAATGCCGTCTTATCATAGCTCGTTGGGCAACCATACTATCTTAAATCGTGGTCACGGCCACAGATATGTATAATAACTAGATATCCGACTTCTTCTTATCAATGACGCTGGCAGCCATTTACAACTAGGGCAAAATAGTATTATCAGTATATATGTATATATAAGTAAATATGTATATGAATAAATGTAAACATTGCCAAAGTTTCAAATGGCGTCGGGCATCATAATTTAATAATGTTGTTGTATATGGAGTCGGGTATCTAGTTATTATACATATCTGTGGTCATGGCCACGAACTATGATTATAATCATGGCTAGCTGTACCGGCGCGGGCAACGATACCGCCCCGACGGTTCCACGACGATGGCAGGGTGGGCGAAAAGTAACAATTGTATTTAAATCAGTAATATATAATAAAATATACAAAAAAAAAAAATTACAAATCCTAATTTGATCAAGATATGTCACTAGTGTTAGTCATGACACAAAATTTAAATTTTCCATGACTTCCTCGACGACAAAGTCGATGTCCCAGAATCTTTTCTCTTCGTCAATTACGTGACTGACGAATTTCTTCCATTTTTCGGGACCACATGCATTGACAGCTTCAATGACGAGCTTTTTGACATCGGATAGCTTAAATGTCGAATTATTCATTTTGATATAATTTTTGACAGACAACCATGCTAGCTCTATTGGATTCAGTTCGCTGTGATGAGGCGGTAAACGTAATACGACCATATTTTTGGATTTTATATACTCGTCTATGACGTATTTGTCAAACTGCGGTTTAATTTGATTAACAATGTCCATTAGAGCAACTTTGTTAAGTGGCTTTTGTTCCTCGCCCTTTTGTTCCAGCCAACTTTCAATTTCTGCTTTATTCCAACTCGTTGTTGGACAACGTTCGACTTTTACTGAATGATGAGGTGCATTATCCATCACTATGATACTGTTGTCTTTTAACAATGGAATGACACCTTTAATCCAATCAAAAAAAGAATCTCCATTCATTTCGTCATGATAGTTAGCTGATCCTTTTTTCGATTCAAATACCAGCAGACCACCATTGACGAATCCTTCTTCTGATCCAATATGGACTATAATGAGTCGTTTTGCTTTGCCTGTTGGGTTGTCAACCGAAATTTTTTTCATACATTCACCAATGTTTGTCCACGTCTCATCTAAATAATATATTGTCCTTCCTTCTTGGCGATATTTTCGGATATCTTGTATATAATTAGTTCGCCATAATACAATGTCGTCCCGTTCAATGAGTGCGCTATTACGGCCTCTTTTACAATGTGTAAAATTTAGATCACGTAATAAATTATTTAGGTTAGTTCTTTCGTATGTGTTTAATGTTGGGTCACTATTCACGGATATTAAAATCTTGTCCAAGGTGGGTACCTGACGGCCAAACCAAAAATCGTGTACCTTTTTACGTATAGCATTTCGTTCGAAATCGTCGACTTTGTCTTTAAACGTCAGCCTGACTTTTTTTCTGTTCGGTGATTGTATTGGTTTTGCGTTCTTGTAGTCGGAAATTGTCGTTTGGATAGTTTTCTGGCCAATACCCGTTTCCTTGGACAGCAATTTCACCATTTCCTTAACATTAATAGATCGTTCTTCGGCAATTTTGTATTTGTATAAGTTTATTATAATCTCTTTTTGTCGCCTTCCAATGAACTGAAATTAAAATAATAAGCAAATAATTCAGTTTGATTTTTAACCTTGTAAATTCAATTACGGTCAACACTTACCTTCCCGCACGGGTTCTTTTTAACTGATGAAAGTGGAGAACCAGCATTAGACGTGGATGGTGCGTCAGTTGTGTTCCTCATTGCAAAAATTCAAAACAAATCGCGGTTCAAGAATCGTTCCTACACGTGATAAAACAACGGTCAACGGTCGAGAAACGAATCACCGAGCTACAGGCTGTCGGGCACGGCGGCGGCGATTTCTACATACCACGGCTATAAAGTACAGATAGTATAGAACATTATGTACAACTCTTAGATCATAATATACAATCATGATCTTAAGATGTAACTACGAGCTACTAAAATTTGTAGTTTGTGAGCGTGATAATGGTTGCACAACGAACTATGCTGATACACAGACTTCTATACTGCCATAGAACAATATACTACTCTAATGAGTCTAATATATAAAAATCTGTGTGCTGAATGCTGATATCACGATCTAATAATTCAGTCATGAAGACTAGAGATAAGGAGGCCAAACTCAACCACAAAAAAAGTCCCGTAAAACATAGCACACTAATTTCTCCACCAGTCTGCGTGGCGGTCAAATCCGAGGTTGACTCGGTGTATTATATAATTATATATATAATTAACCCGTATTACATAGGGACATACTCGACTTTATTGCCTTTAAAAAATTATAATTAAAAAAATAAAAATCATATTTAAATTATAGTTACACCATCGTATTCAGTGCAAATTTATCTTTAAGACTAAATTACAAAAATACTATTAATGTTCTATATTTAGGTAATAAATGTATATATTATAAACACTAAAAATAGGTAAACTGTTTCGTTTACATAATTATTTAACGAGAACATTTGCCCAGGGCGGCCAATTTTTTACACATTTAAGGGGGCGGCCGGGCGCTTTTCAATGGTTGTTTATATTTCCATTTTCTATACACGATACCATTTTCAAAATATTTTGATTTATTTTGAACTGTTTAGAGACATTTTCATTTTCCATTTTTTTTTAGTTTTTTTTCTAAAAATTTCAATTAAATTTTATTTGTTAATTAAAAAAGCTTGAAAATTTAATAGAAGGCTCCAAGTATATTGTTTCAAAGGCAGATGAAAAAAATTAAAAATCCAAGTCACAATTTTTTTTTATAAGCATTTAAAGTTCAGATATTGACAAAATACGTAAAAATGATGAAAATTTGCAAATGATTTTGAGTTAGAAATTCATAAAAATTTTCTTTTTAAATCTAAGATTTTAAAATGTAATACAAGATTCCTCATAAGTTTGTTTACTTTTAACAAAAAAAAAAATTTCCAGACGAAAGTTAAATTAAATTTTTATGAGCGTTTGAAATTCATATTTTTACAACATTTGATATTCACTCGATTTCTCATGTAACGATTTTCTTATTTTATTGTAATTATTAAAAAACGAATGACTGTAGATACTTGAAAATTTCACTGAATTTTTATATTAGCATTTTTTATACGCCATACAATTTTTAAAATAATTTGACTCTTTATGGGCTGTTTACGGACATTGTCAATTTTAAATTTTTTTGTTTTTTTTTTCCATAAATATCAATATAATTTTATTTATTGGTTAAAAACGAGTGAAAATTAATGTAATGCTCTTGATATAATATTGTTACAATAGCAGTTGAAAAACATTAAAAATACATAGACACAATTTTTTTTATAAGTATTTAAAGTTCGAATTTTGACAAAATTGATCACATTTAAAATTTAATAATTATTTTGTAGATAAAAATTTATAAAATGTTCAATTTTTATAGCTAAGGATTGAAAATGTAAAACAAGATTCCACGTAAATAGGTTATAATATAATATAGATTACTTTATTCACCTTAATATCACCAAATATACTTAATAATACCATTGACTGACTGACCGTTTTCGCTCAGAATCGTTTTTCTTATACAATGATGTTATATTATTGAATTCAAATTTAACACCATCCATAACAGTGACCCACTTGTAACCTACAACTGTACAGCAGAGCAACATCCACTTACCCACATTTTTACCATTTATATGTGCATTTATTACGTAAATATAGAACATTAATATTATTTTTGTAATTTATTCTTAAAGAAAAATTTGCGCTGAATACTATGGTGTAATTATAATTTAAATATGATTTTTATTTTTTTAATTATAATTTTTTAAAGGTAATAAAGTCGAGTATGTCCCTATGTAATACGGGTTAATTATACTTTTATAGGCCGAGCCAGGCTCGGATTTGATCGCCACGCAGACTGGTGGAGAAATTAGTTTGCGATGTTTTGTCGTTTGGCTTCCTAATCTCTAGTCTTCATGAATTCAGTAATCAGTACTTGATAAGCTATAACTAAAATGGTTTTTGTTTACAACAATTAATAACAATCAATTTGGTATTTCGGTGTATTACTGTATTAGTATAATACTACTTTGTAACTCTAAAGTCTATGATTCATTGGTAAGGATTTTATAATAAGAACTAAGAAGTATGTAATGTAAATTTATTAATGAATGTTGATTCAATTTGTGTTTAATTGAGTCTTCAATGTTTTAGACAAGATGGAAAAGTTTTTTGCGTACCAAAAAGATGGTAGAATACCGTGCAAATATGGGAGAAAATGTTTCCAAACAAATAAAGAGCATACAGATAAATATAAACATCCACCAACCAAAGTAATATATTTTTTAAATTAATTTATTGTAAACTATACTGTATTAACTATATAATATTTATAATGAATCTAGGGTTTCCTCATTGTGCCTTTTCCCAGGGAAACATCCAAATATAATTTATAATGTGTTTTATGTTTGTAGGATGATATTAAAGCGGACACTAAAAAAATTACAAGAAAAAGAGACTCAAAAGGAAAAGTTAAATTATCCAACCAAACTAATGGAGAATCATCAAACGGCGATCATAGAACTAATAAAGAAAGTCACAACATTGGTGGTATGTGTGATCTTCAATTCCTACAGCATACTTTTAAAATAATAATAATTGGTTATAGTTTCTGTTTAAAGTAGTAGGTATCTAATTCCCAGAAAATTGAAAAACTGAAAATACATATTTACCTATACAAATTTTATATAATAATATATAAATATATTATTTAATTTCGTAAATAGTTTATCAAACTTCTAATATTTATGAAAAATTAAATTCTATGTCAAAATTAAAAATTATGTATTAAGTGGACGTCTCACCTGCATTTTTGTCTCCGTCTTACACACGTACAACATAGCAATTTTACGTTCATCCGTTTCAATAGTGAGATAGAGACAACATATGCGGGTGAGATAACCTCTTAAGTAACAAAGCTTTTATTTATTTCTTAAAAGTTGGTTACTTTTATCCAAATTTAATTTAAAACATTAAATTAATTTAATTTTCAAAATGTGTGTTTAAATTTTTTATTTTTCATAGAAACAAATGATATGGAAGTTCCTGAACGTCCTGAACAAATAATAAGCACTTCCAACAGTGAACCTAATAATATTACTCCTATAAATAACCAACAAAGTTCTACTGAATATGCAGTGCCATCAATAAGACAACATTCACAACAGCAACAATTATTATTGGTAAATAAAAATAACACTCAGATTAATTACATTTTTGATAATTATCAATTCTTGTTGTTGACTATAAAAAGTTAAAAGTGATTTAAATCAATTTTAATTTACATTTATTTATATGTATATGTTGTTAATTCGATCAAGTTATATTTACAACGTTGGATATTCACCCGTAAATTAACGATTCAGAAATCAATTCATATTTTGTTGCAATTTGATAAATAATTGACATTTACACCATGTGTTTAAATTATCATTTCCTACACATGGTATGATTTTTTAAATATGTTGAATCTTTTTGACCTATTTATAGACATTTTTAATTTTCAATTTTTATAGTTTATTTCTATAAATATATGTACGCTTTGAAAATTTGCAAACTATTTTGTTGTTAAAACTTTATAAAATGATCAATTTTTATAGCTAAGGATTGCAAATTTAAAACAATATTTATTTTTATTAATCCAACATACTGTATTATTAATAGTAAAATAAATTACTCTAACACCAATAAAAATATACTTAGTAATTTAGCCTGAGAATTGTTTTTTGTATACAATGATGATTTTATATCATTGAATTCAAATTGAACACATCCATGCAGTGACCTTCACAACACCTAATATACAGCAGAGCACCTAGTGGTACTCTTTTGATCATTTTTTTTTAAATAAAAAAATTATGAAATACGGAATTTTAATATTTTTAGACAAATAATACATTAGAAGATTGCAGTGTTGATGATGGTATTGTTCCATGTACACCAACATTATTCACACCCCGACGTTTAGATGGAGAGACTGTTAGTTCACCTCATGTACCATCTAGCAATCAAGTACAAAGATTTACATTTGTCGGTGAATCTCAGCCATCTCATATTCCTGGTAATTTTTAAAATATAATTATACAACATAAATATTCAAAATAAAATAGTGTTTTTGTATAAATATGTTATCAAATAAATTATTAATTGACTGATGTTTGATTGTATTAAATTGTTCGAAATATTTTTTTAAATACATTTCTAGACTCAAATGATAGAGAACAACCAGACCCACCTGTACAAAATGTAACTGATTGTGACTATTTGAAAACAAAAATTTCTGAGCTATTTCTTGTAGATGAAATGCCAAAGGAGTTTTATGATCTTTGGAGTTTTTGTAAAAGACAATGTTCCACTCATCCAGAAGGTATGGTATTATTCTTTATTTTAACTTAATTTGTCAATTCAAATTTAATATAATTATAATAGTAAAAATATTTTATATATTTAGATGCATTATTATCGGTTGGATTGAAACTTGTGGGACCTTATGATGTATTAGCAGGACATATGAATGGGTTTAACACCAATGATATTGAAAAGACAGTCTTACATTGGCGTTATTACTACGACCCTCCAGAATTTCAAGTATGTGTATTTTTACTAAAATATTACTTGATTCAAGAAAATAATATTATATTGTGAAAGCAGAGGTCTTTCACCTTTTTAAGCAGGAAGTTTTTTTAAAAAAAAAATCTAGCGTGCCACATTTGTAGAACTTATAAATTATTAAAAATGTGATAAAAAAATAGATGATATACTTAAAATGTGTTTGCTGACCTCAAATAAAGTCAATACGGTATGCGGGTTGAAGACTCCTGGTGTAACATACTAAAGTATACTATATAGACATATAGTATAGTTTATTATCCAGTTACTTGTCAATACAATATATCTATATTTTTTTTAGACAATTATAGCAAGTACTGGTTCAGAATTTCATATAGGTTATTATAGGGATGTACCATTAGCATCGCCTGTTTATGTTGTTTCTAATGATTCAAGCAAAAACTGTATTATTCAAAAATTAGGAAAAAGTTTATTTCAAGCTTTAAGGTAAATTTAAATTAAACACAAAACATTATTTTTGGATATTAAATGTATATAACTTCTTCAATTTTTTTTTTCAGGAAGCACCTTCAAAGCATGGATAGTAAAGTAGCGACTACACTTCAAAAAAAATTACTCGCTTATGAAAAACGAAAAGTTACTGAAATCTTAGAAGGTCGAAAATGTGATCCAGTGACAAAAACATTTCATAAAGCTGGAATTGTAGTTCCATATGATAGTAAGACCGATATTGGTTATCGGCCTTTATCAGAATCTGAATGTACGTTGTTAAACAATTGTGTGTACTTTGTATTTTTCGTAATTTACAATATAATTTATTTAGATACTCTACATAAAATTCTAAAATCCTACCATGAAGCAAGTGAAAGTAAAAAAATGGAGGTAATGGATAAATTACAACCAATTATAAATTATGCCAACATAGCAAGTGATGAGTGTGACTTTGGTACCGGGTTCGAATTAGGGATTGATTTTTTTTGTGACGGAAATCCTGATCTTCATCGTATTTGTAAACAACTCTTGGTAACTGCTTACAATTTACTTAGAAGACCTCAATTTGCTACTATTATTAAGGTAATTATAACTTATGTGAATATTAAAAGGATATAATAGTTATTATTAGAGTTTGAATATTTATGCACATTAAATTATTTAATTATGAAGTATGCCTTTTCACTAAAATATGACTAAATATTAATTAAAAATTTTTAAATATGCACTTACACAAACTAATTATTTAATTATTTATTAAACAAAATACATTTAAAAAAATTATCAAATTAAACCATAATATGTCTATGTTATAATCATACTAATAATTTGGTGGTACATTTCATTACAATATATTATGTCATAATCATAATTCTTAAACTACAAACATAAAGTGATCGAAAAAGTAAAACACACCCCTTAAAATTAAAAATGCACACAATGGGGTGGTAATACCCATGTTGGGAATCACTGCTCTAAATTAACTATGTTTATTACAAACTTATAAGTATACCTGGTTACTTTAGCTTTAAATAGTGTATAAACAAAGTACAAATATTTTTTTTTTCAGGCACATCTCAACAACAGAAAAAAAGGTCTAAACATGAGTATATTATAAATGTATTAATATGTAATTAAAATCCTATTGTACTGTCAAGTTTTTATTCTTATACTATACATTTATTTTTTCTATTTACCTATATAATTTTTCTAATTTAAATAACACTATAAAATAAAACAACAGAATTATATATTACTTAAGTTATTCAATTTTTTTTTTTGTTTTGTTTTAGTTCAATTAGAAATTAAATCTTGTGAATAGTATTGATTTTGTACATGTTTAAAATTATAATTTTGTAATTTCTTAACATATTTTAGTTATCTTATTTTTTCATGTTTATTTCAAAGTAATTGATATTATAGGAAAAAATTTCAAATTTAATCCACTCTATTATATAGACTACCAATTGTAATTTGTAGGTATATTTTGACAACGGTGAAGCATAAGAAAAATATATAGATCTATCCGTTGGGTGGATAGGCCTGCCAATGAAAATTCCTGTCTACATCAATGGATCTGTACATAATATGATGCACGGGCATAATGTATATATTATAACTTTTGAAATATTTTGTTTAAGATTTAAAAATATTAAAATATTTTTATTTTTATGGAGAATAATTTAAAGTTTAAATTATTCTCCATAAAAATTTTTTCACTTAGAAAAAAAGCTTGACAATTTAATTAAAGGTACCAAGTACCTTATAAGTTTCAGTTCAAAAATATCAAAGAGACATAAGTACAACTATTTACTATATGCATTTTAAGTTCAAAATTTTAAAAATGTTGAAACAAATTTTTAGTTATACATTTTTTCATTTCATAGCTAACGTTAGAAATATTCAATAAAAATTCCTCATACATTTTCCTACCTTAAACCAAAAAAAATAAGTAGGTAAGTGGATGTCTCTATTGTGCAGTAGGTTACAAGTGTAATGGATGGTGTTAAATTTGAATTCAATGATATAATATCAATAATATCATTGTACCTATAAGAATAACGATTCCAAGCTAAAACGGTCATTCAGCCTATGATATTATTAAGTATATTTAGTGATATTATTGTGAATAAAGTAATTTATAATATATTTATCTATTTACGTGGAACCTTGTTTTAAATTTTCAATCCTTAACTATAAAAGTTGAACATTTTATACATTTTTGACAACAAACTAATTATTAAATATTAAATTAATTGATAAATGTTATCAAAATTCAAACTTTAAATGCTTAAAAAAAAAAAAATTGTTCTTATGTATTTTTAATATTTTTCAACTGCTATTGTAACAATATATCAAGAGCCTTGCATTAAATTTTCACTCGTTTTTACCCTACAAATAAAAATTTATTGATATTTATAGAAAAAAAAACAAATAAATTTAAAACTGACAATGTCCCTAAACAGCCCAAAAAGAGTCAAAATATTTTTAAAATTTGATGGTGTATAGAAAATGAAAATATGAACATTCAGTAAAATGTTCATAATAAAATAACAAAACAGCTACATGAGAAATCGAGTGAATATCCAATATTGTAAAAATGAATTTCAAATGCGCATAAAAATTTAATTTGATTTGCTTAGAAATTTTTTTTTATAACAAACTTATGAGGAATCATGTATTATATTTTCAAATCTTAGATTTAAAAAAAATAAAAATAATTTTAAACACACTTCTAAAAAAATTTTAATTTAATTTTTTTAATTTTTCATTATTGTTTTGTATTTAGTGCAATTTTTTTAATATTTTTAGTTCAATTTAAAAAAGGTGGGTAAGTGGATGTCGCTCTGCTGTACAG
>NC_042494.1:106959197-106960437 GCF_005508785.2 Acyrthosiphon pisum
TACTTAAATGACTATAAAAATAAACTGTGTAAATGTATTTTTAGATTTTTTGGTAACAGAATTAATTACTTACGTGGAATCTTGTTTTAAATTTTCAAATTCTTAGATACAAAAATTGAACATTTTATAAATTTTTAACTACAAAATAATTTTTCTAATTAAAATTTGATACATTTCGTCAAAATTTGATCTTTAAATGCTTATAAAAAAAAATTGTGCCTATGTATTTTTAATATTTTTCAACTGATATTGTAACAATATATCAGGAGCTTTGTATTAAATTTATACACTTTTTGGCCCAACAGATAAATCTTTATTGATATTTATAGAAAAAAAAACTAAAAAAAATTGAAAAATGAAAATGTCCGTAAACAGCTCAAAAAGAGTCAAAATATTTTCAAAATTGTATGGTGTATAGGAAATGCTAATATAAACATTCAGTAAAATTTTCATGTATCTGCAGTCATTCGTTTTTGAATAACAACAAAATAAGGAAATCACTGCATAAGAAATCGAGTGAATATCCAATATTGTAAAAATGAATTTCAAATGCGCATAAAAATTTAATTTGATTTGCTTAGAAATTTTTTTTTTTAACAAACTTATGAGGAATCATGTATTGTATTTTCAAATCTTAGATTTAAAAAAAAATAAAAATAATTTTAAACACACTTCTAAAAAAAATTTTAATTTAATTTTTTTAATTTTTCATTATTGTTTTGTATTTAGTGCAATTTTTTAAATATTTTTTAGTTCAATTTAAAAAAAGGTGGGTAAGTGGATGTCGCTCTGCTGTACAGCAGGTTACAAGTGGGACACTGTTTAATGGATAGAATTAAATTTGAATTCAATGATATAATATCACTGTATAAGAAAAACGATTCTGAGTGGAGACGGTATATCAGTCTATGTATTACACATATATATACTTATCTATGGTATTAAAAAAAAAATTGACCTATAATAGGTACCTATAATAAATTCCAAATTAATCATATCATAATATCTATTAGGTACTTATAACGCGTTATACATCAACAAAAAACCGTGGTACTATCATAGATATATAATAGTATACTTTAGAAGTTTCAAGTACCCACGAATAATATTACACAATCACAATAAAATAACTAAAATAGTTATCCTAGGTTTTTAATATGTAATTTCGTCCAAATTTGTACTTAAAATGACTATAAAAATAACTGTGTAAATGTATTTTTTAGATTTTTTGGTAACAGAA
>NC_042494.1:106960487-107005988 GCF_005508785.2 Acyrthosiphon pisum
ACAATTTTTTTTTATAAGCATTTAAAGATCAAATTTTGACAAAATTTATCAAATTTTAATTTAAAAATTATTTTGTACTTAAAAATTTATAAAATGTTCAATTTTTGTATCTAAGAATTAAAAATTTAAAACAAGATTCCACGCAAGTAATTAATTCTGTTACCAAAAAATCTAAAATATACATTTAAATAGTTTATTTTTATAGTCATTTTAAGTACAAATTTGGACGAAATTACATATTAAAAAACTAGGATAACTATTTTAGTTATTTTGTTGTGGTTGTATAATATTATTCGTGGGTACTTGAAACTTCTAAAGTATACTATTATATATCTATGATTTTACCACGGTTTTTTGTTGATGTATAACGCGTTATAACTTATAAGTACCTAATAGATATTATGATATGATTAATTTGGAATTTATTATAGGTACCTATTATAGGTCAATTTTTTTTTAATACCATAGATAAGTATATATATGTCTAATACATAGACTGATATACCGTTTCCGCTCAGAATCGTTTTTCTTATACAGTGATATTATATCATTGAATTCAAATTTAATACTGCCCATTTTACAGTGACCCACTTCTAACCTACTGTACAGCAGAGCGACGTCCACTTACCCACCTTTTTTAGAAGTGTTTTAAAAAAAAATTTTTATTTTCTACTTTTTTGTTAAAATTAAATTTTTTTATTAAACGTTTAAAAAATATTTATGAAACATATTTCTTATATTTAATAAAAATAATCAAACTACTGATGATTATGATTTATTAATAAATGAATAAGTTTATGGGGTCGTGAAGTGACTAGACTTATTTTGTTTGACACAACAAATTAAAATTTTTTTCTGTTTATTCAATGCTGGTATTATGTAGATCAATTTTAATTTTTCATTCAATTTTTCATTCAAAATTTCATTATGAGATCATTATATTTATAATATATTTTGTTATTTTACAGTACTTATAATTTATTTTCTTTCATTTACAAGTAGACGTGAAAGCGAACTTAAGAAAAGTGTGTAAAAAGAAGAATTTTTATGAATTCTCGACTTAAAATAACTTGCTAATTTTCGTGATTTTTCCGTATTTTATCAAGATTTGAACTTTAAACACTTATAAGTAAAAACTGTGTCTAAGGATTTTTAATATTTTTCAAATGTCATTGTTATAATATAGTAGGAGCCTTGTATTGCATTTTCATTTATTTTTACACAATGAATAGGTAAAGTTTTATTGACATTTGTAGAAAAAAAGACTAATAAAATTGGAAACAGAAAATGTCCCTGAACAGTTCAAAACAAACCAAAATATTTTGAATATTTTATCGTGTATAGAAAATGCAAATATAAACGACTAGTGAAAATGTCATGTATATTGTATATACGTTCATTTGTTTTAGAGTTACACCAATAACCAAAATCGATTTTGAGTAAAAATTTCGGCGTTTTTGAAAACTATTGGTAATTTTAAATTTTGACCTCCCCAATTCACCAACAATATTCACTTTCCCATCGAACAAGATACCGAAGTTGAAAATTGAAGCACTATTTCGACTACTTATCGTGTACACAGACCCAAAAATTAAAAAAATTAAAAAAAAACAGATCATTTTAAAATTAATAAATTCATCGCTTTGCTCAGCATCTTAAAGTTTACCAGGAAGTAGCATTAGTTTTTTCTTAGGAGTTTGAGTTTAAAAGTTTTTACGAATTATTTTGACTATTTGAGCTATTTATACCCATTATATTTTTTTCAAATGTTGTAAATTATATATCAGTTATCATAAAAGTATTTATTTTTATTGCTCACTTCATTTTAATAGAAGGTTCCCAACAAGTTTTTCTACCTATATCAAAAAGAAAGTTCATCGGAAAGCCACGATACATTTTCGATTTTTATAATTTTTTTTAGATTCTGAGTGGAACGATGAATGTCTTGATTTTACAATAAGGTGTTTTTTTTTTAAATTTTTTATAAGCATTTAATCTTCGAATTTTGAAAACATTTATCAAATTCAAAATGCAATAATTATTTTGTAGTTAAAAATGTATAAAATGTTCAACTTTTATAGCTAAGGATTGAAATTTAAAACAAGGTTCCACGTAAATAGGTAAATATATAAACTTCTTTATTCACAATAAAATCATCAAATATACTTAGTAATATCAATTGCTCATGTTATATTTATTTACATTTTTTGTGCAATAAGCTTTTATAATTTAAAATTAAAATTAACAATTTTATAAATTGTGTGTTGTTATATTTAGCATTTTAGCATAATATTATACTGTATTTAAATAATTATATACTTGTGAGTGAAGTTAGTGCCTTTTTTCTGTGTAAGGGTCCCTCTAAAATATTCTCTGTACCTAGGTTAAAAATTGGATATCCGCCCTGGGATCCATCCAAAATCTAAATAATCAATAATCTAGTCTAAACTAGTGCTTCTCAAAATTGTTTATCCCTTTAAATTTAGTGTAAAACCGTCAAGGCCTCCTTAATCAAAATCATTAACTATTATTTCTTAATTATTTACTGAAATTAAAAAATCTATAATAGTATTCTGTAAAAAAATTAATATTCTAATCACGGACCATGGATTATTATATAGTGATAGCACAGCCGCACAGGTGATATCACAAGTTAATTTATTATGTAGCATGCACGGCTATAGATACTATCTTTAATCGTGGTAGCATGGTTTAAGATATCTTAAACCGTGTTATCATTGATTATACATAGTATAATAGTATATACATACATAGTATTATACATACTATGTATAATCAATGGTGTTATGTAGTGATAAATGATAGTGAGCACAATATTCCATTCCTTTTTAAGGTTATTACTTATTTTAAAGATCGAAGCGGCTGCGATTAGTGAAAATTTTCGTCACTTAATTCAGAGTAAATTGTGCATCTCGTTTGATTGACTCATTTTACCGAGCATTTTGTTTTAATCGATTTATTAGAAGTTTCATATAATTTGAACATGTCTGTCTTAATTCAGTGCTCAAAGCACATACGTACTGCGTACAATTTAAGCCGTCATAGGATTAGCAACACATTAATATCAAATACAAATTCTCATATTTCCCATAAAACATTTCCAGAAACCAACAATATAAGTATTCCATATTGCAATACCAATATACTCCCAAATAGGTAAGTTTTTACCGGTTAGGTATATTCAGAAAATGTTTTTAAATTTTTTTTAATTTCTGTACTTAGGTCATTTTTTTCATCAGCTATTCATCAAAGCTCATCAGCTAACAAAATCGATGAATACATTAAAAAACTTGATCTTGATTTAAGACGAATGGGTCGTATATCAAAAAAAGAAATTGAAGATATTCTAAATGAAATTAAGATTTCTAGTGAGTTTTTCTAGGAGTTCTGACCTCAAGAATTCTCATTTCATAATGTTTGTTTTTTTTTTTTTTATAGAAATTGCCACTCCATCACAGTCATTAATGGTTCTTCGATGTTGTGGTAACTTGGTGCCTGACGAATCGCCTGAAAATCGAACAATATTAGCAAAAAAAATATGGCAAGCTATAAATCAAATTGGTATGAAATTATTTATTCATTACAAATAATTAGAATTGTATATTAATTTATTTTTTATTTGTAGGTGTCCCTCTGGATATAAGTCATTACAACACATTGTTGAAAGTATACTTGGAAAACAATTATGTATTCTCCCCAACTGAATTTTTGGAAGATTTAGAGAAACGAGACATTACACCTAATCGTGTAACTTTTCAACATTTGATAACAGGCTATTGTCAAAATGGTGATATTGCTGGTGCTAGTCGTATATTAGAATATATGCGTGATAAACAGCTACCAATCAACAAAATAGTTTTTAATGCTTTAGTCATGGGTCATTCACAAAATAGGTATTATTTAGTGTACACTAAAATATATACAATTAATCATTTTTTAATTTATAACATTTTTTCCTGTTTAAAATAATTGTATTTTGCTCACAATCAGCACTGGGGTGTACTTAAATATTGTACATAATCATGATTTGTAACTAATCATAGTTCCTATTTTAGTGATATGGAGAGTGCTGAAGGTGTTTTAAATGTTATGAAAGAATCAAATCTAGAACCCACATCAGATACATATACATTATTAGCTTCAGGGTATGCTAAAAATGGCGATATTGCTAAAGTAGTAGATGTTTTGGATACCTGTGATAATAAGGAAATAAATTTAAGTGACAAAGAATATCTTGATATTGTATATTCATTGGCTATCAATGGTCATGGCGATAAAATTGATCAAGTAAGTGTATTTTTAATATTTCATTACATTTTTCAAAGTTCTTATTTATAAAATATTTTGTTATTTATTATAGATAACAACTAGAATTCCAAAAACCTCTGGATATAATCAAGATGCTATTAATTGTATTTATAAATTAATCACTAGTGGCCATGAAGAAATTGCATTTAAAGTATTTGATACGATGACAAAACCACTAAAGGCTGATGGAACTTCACCACCAATTGGTCGCTTCTTGATTGGACATCTTACTAAAGTTAATAGTGTAAGGACAGTTTTAACATTCTGCACATTTTCTAATTCTTTTGAATTGTATTTATATTTATGTTTGTACTCTAAAATTTAGAGAGATAAGTTATCACTGATTACATATTATATTTTATGTATTATGTATATTCACAGAATAAGTAATAACAAGAAGAGACACTAGCTGAGAACTTAAAAATCTATATAATTTATATGCAAACGTGCCCATCCAGAAATTTACACTAATTAACATTTTCTTTAGACTGAAGTAATTTAACGGATTTTACTATGTAGTGTAATTTACCAAGCATGCTCACCCTCTTTTTCTTCAATAATGTAGTTGTCTAAAATCTGATTCTTCGAATTTTTAAACATACTTAAGCCCATAATTTAAAATTCTTAAGATTTTTATACTATTCAAGGAGTGTCTTTTTAGAGTTATACAAACCTCAGTTTTTCAATTGAGAACCTCTTTTTCTCACTACTGTAATTAATAGTTTAGCTGATAATTTTTCTGTAAATGTTGATGTATTTAAATCAAAATTTGAATGAGTAGTTTTTGAGTTAGGTATTTAAGTTTGTATATAAGAATAGTGGCGCCAAAGTCCATGCTAACTTCGAGCAGTGGCTCGGCCGCTTTTTTGAAAAATGTGGTCAACCAGCCACATTTTATTTACATCATAACTTTATTATGAACATGAGTATGTTCAAGCTATGATTATGAATAAATGTATATTAGGGTACCTCTATATTAAATAATTAAGATATTGAGGCCACAAAGTTTTGAAATTGCCTGAACACATTTTAAAAACTTCAATGCCACTGATTGAGAATAATGAGTTTGGAAGACATGGGATCAATATATTAAACTACCAACATTGATAATTTATAAAAATGGTCTATGTATAATAAATACTAGGTACAAAATTACTTATATTCTATATTTTTGTAAAACCATTTTTAATTATCCTTTTAAAAATTTTAACAACTGAGATACTACTTGTTCTAATTTTGAATTAGGTACCTCAAAAGTCTCAAATAATTAGCTGTAAAAAAAGGGGGTTTTCATTTGAATAACAGAAGTTTGAGGTAGTACAAAAAATATTAAGAATTTGAATAAATGTATTGTTAATGGAAAAAATAGAGGTAAGCATTCTTGGTGAATTGCCCTATACATTTTTGTGATCTTTTAAATTTTAATTCAGTCAAAAGAATGTTAGAATAATGGAAATTATTATTATAATTATAATAGTATCAGTTTGTCAACAGATGTAGCAAATCTGTCCCCTGTATAAATCTATGTTATAAAGCATATTGATATTATTTTAAAATTTCGTTTTTTAGTCTCTGGATAATGTTATTGGGTTTTGCAAGAAATTGGTATCTGAAGGGACAAATTCTAAAGCATTTGAAATTGCAACTGAAATGGCATTGAAGAATGGATCAATTGATATAGCATTAGGCATGTTTAAGTATTTGAAAGAAAAAGACCAACCTATTAGACAACATTACTTTTGGCCAATTTTCGTTGCTAAAATTAAGCTAAATGACTTGCAAGGTAAGTAATTACTATTTTGTGTTGTGTATTTATTTATAAAGTATCTTGTAAAAGCATCATTTAAATTATTTTAATCAATAATTTTACTGTAGGATTAAAAGATGTGCTGAGTATTATGGTTAATGAGTATGAATTAAACCCTAATATTGATACCCTTCGGTATTATATTTTACCAACAATGTTTAAAAATAACTTAGATGGAATAAAAGTCATCAACGAATTACAAATGTTGGGTATACCATCAGGCACTACTACACATTCATTAGTTTTGTATTTACTGTCTGAAAAAAAGATTCGTATAGCAGCAGACATAGGTAGTTTTTATAAACTTAATTATAAAATAATAATTCTAATGTTTTATTCATGTTAATTTTAATTTTTTTAACAGCTGCATCTAGTCGTGCTTTCTACGTCCCTTCTTTAGTTCGTCGTCCATTAGTAAATGCATTTTTAGCTGGTAATGATATACAATCACTTATTATATTACTCCAACAAATATGCAATGGGTTTTCACGATACTCACTTGTAACTACCCCTGAATTGTCAAAACAAGACAAATTTGATAAAAACACTATTCATACAGAAGAACAAATAACTGAAATGCGAGAATTCATCAGTCAAGTTCTAATTGACATTGTTCGAAGTCTAAAACAGACTTCAGGAGTTGTGGAAATTGTTCATGAATTATTAGAAGTAAATCTTATATAATGTTTAGTTATTCAAATGTAATTGTATTAAATTTTATTTTATTAAAAAATACTAGAACATGTATGGAAAAGGCTTGGGAATTAATGCTTTTGGATTAGAACAAGTACAAAATCATCTACAAGGAAAATTAACTTTTGAAATTACAAATTTATTAGAAAATTTAACAGATTCTAATTTAGTGCCTAAAGCAGAATTGAGTGCCAAGCCAGCTGGATATACATTATCTAATGCAGTAAGTGTTACCATTGATTATACATAGTCAATATATATATAATCAATGGTGTTACTAAGTTTAAGTTTTTGTTAAATTAACTAAACATTTTTTTTATATTAAAATGATTATTATGGTTATTAATATAATTATTAATATTATTAATAATTATTAATATTGAAATAAAAATGTATTTTTTATTGCAGGATGAAAAGACATTGGAAAACATTGTTAATAGAGCAGAAGCCTCTGGTGAACCTAAAAATGGAACTAAAAGACAGTTATTAAATTTGTATTGTAAAAATAACAATTTTGAAAAAGCTTCTGCATTTAAAAATGTAAAAATTCAGTACATAATTAAGAAATAGTTGTATTTATGTTATATTTGTACAGTCTGTTTAATTTCTAAATTTATTTAATATATAGAAATTAGCAGCTGAAGGATTTAATATACCACCTGGGTCAATGGTTTTACTTATTGATATGTATTTAAATCACAATAAACTGGACGAAGCAAAACAAATTTTACATGAATTAAAAACTAATAATTCTGAATTTATTCTGGATAAATTTAAGGTTATTAAAATGACAGAATTAATAGTTAAAATTGAAAGCATTGAAAGTAAGTATTTATTTGTTTGTGATTTATATTAAAAGTTTGTATTTTGAATGGTATTTTGTTTTTTTTATATAGATGCTATAGATTTTCTATCTTCATTTAAACAATTTGATGATAATTCTGAGTTTACATCATTTCAACATGCCAATATTTGTTGGAAATTATTAAATACTGTAGCTGAAAGTGGCAATGTAGAAAATCTTCAAAAAATATTTGATTTAGTTATCAAGAATAACTATATTACTGTATCAAATATACTTTTAGGACCGTTAATAAAAGTTCATATTGTCAAGTAATGAGTTATATTATTTTATAAATTATTTAAATTTAATATTTTATTGTATATGTGTTTAGCAACGATATTAAAGGAGCTTTGGATAAATTTGAATGGTGTTGTAAGACATACAGATGTACTCCATGGAAAAACGAATTAGCTTTAAAATTCATTCAAGCGGAAGATGCTATTTCCTTGCAAGTGTTAACTGACCTGAGTACTACTGTACACGGTGAAGTAAATTCGCTATATGATCTCATGTTTGCATTTATTGAATGTGGCCGTGTCAAACAAGCTCGTAAAATTTTAGAAGTAGGTGAAAAGTTATCTTTTATTTTCTTAGTTAATGATTGTGGCTTAAGGTTATCATTTATTTATAAGAACGTAAATCCTTTACAAAATAATATCAAACAATCAACTGCAAATAAAAATGTGTTAAAACATTTTTTGTATCTCATATATTGTTTGATCTTGTTAAAACTTGTATACCTACCGTGGAATAAGATCATGACTGGTCGTGCAGTCAAAACAACTTCCTCCAATGTACCGCTTGTCCTTGCGACCACTTCCAGTTTTGCTCACACGACAATAGTGTTTATAAAACAATGCTGTTGTTATTTGCAACAGTGCTGTATAAAAATTAACAGATGTTTCGGGGAACCAATAAAAAACCAGCTGCGCGATATGGACGCAAAACGGTCCGCCGCCCAGTCACGATCTTATTCCGCGGCGGATATACATATTTTAAATATTTTACTCACATTCATAAATACTTATATTACGAAATGAGTATGTCTTCATTTTGATTCTACTACATTTTATCTAATTTAATATAATATATCTACACATATTAATTTAATTCGACTAAAAATAAAACTGATATTTTGATAATATTTAAATACTTCATTATGTTTTAAAAAAAAAACCCCTTAATAAACTTGAATATTTTTAGACCCCGGGTTTACGAACTAGACAAGATCGTATTAATTCAGCCTGTGCCAAATATGGATCTGATAATGCCGAAGAATCTCTCATTCGTTTGCTAGAAGTTACAAAAAATATTGGTCAATTTGACAGGACTAATATATTTAACGAACTTCTACAGCTATACAGTAAAGTTACTTGATTATGATAAATTGTTGTCAATAATAATTATAACAAGTTTTATTAAATATTTGTCTTAGGTAAAAATAATAAAGTTGAAGAAGCAATGGCTCTTTGGACTCAAATGCAGGAAGAAGATTGCCAACCATCAGAACATTTCATGTGGTCTTTAAGCGAACTTTTAAAGAAAAATGAACTTGAAGTTCCTTTCACAGTTAAGAAACCAAAAGAAAAAGTTTCAGTTATCCCTAGCGATGTTAACAAAACTTTATCTAATGAACTTGAGTTATATATCAATAATAATAACATCAAACAAGCACTTGCTCTGCGCAAAACTATACGTTCCAAAGGAATTAATATTAACGCATCACATGACTCTAAAATTGTTGAGCTGTTAACACGTGAAAAAAGATTAAAAGAAGCATTTGAAATTGCTAAAGAGATGTTAGAAAATAGTAGGCCAATAACAAAAAGTATATTAGCTTTCTTGGTAAAAAACCTTTCAGAAGCTGGTCACACAGCAAGCTTAGAATATCTTAATGGAAAAGTTACTAAGGTACAATCATTTTGCTTAATATATACCTAATACTAATCTCAATACTAACACTAAGCAAACAGTATTGAGTTATCAAAACACGGTTAACATATACTTATGTCTTATGTGTATAGTATATTTTGTTGTTATTTATTTTATTGAGTTGTTGAGATTTTACTGAATCTAACCGATGTATATACTAATGAAATTAATTAATTTTTTTCAAGGTTATGAGCAATAAATTGAATTTGAACACAAAAATATTTAACGCATATCAATCAAATGGTAATGTTAACGACCTAATTGTTCGCTTAGAAACTGATATTGACGAAAAATTAAATGATACAAACAAATTATCTGAGTTTATAAAGAATGTTCCAGGTGGTAATTTAGTGAACATCTTAAATAAAGACTCTTCTTTCATACCAATGAGTTAGTATATTTCATTAAAAACTAATGTTTTATCAGTATAGGTAAACTGTTAAAAAATATAGCGACCTTAATTATTTAAAATAATATGATTTGTATGTAATTATATTTTTTTAGTTGAAAGATTACATACCAAAGTCTCACCACATGGTCATAAGGTCTTTGCAAATAGTTTATGGTCTCATTTCATGTTGAATAAAAAGTTTGACGAAGCTTCTAACATCGCCAAAGAATTTGAAAATGAAAAGTTTGTTCAGTATCGACATTTAATATCGGATATTCGTACAAATAATAATATTGAATTGGGCTATAAGCTCATAGAAGTAATGCCGACTTTTAAAAATGTCAATCAGAATGCAAACCTAGGATTAATTTATAGTGCTATAATAGACTGTTATGGTTAGTTGAAAAAAATAAAAGTATTTGCATTTCATAATTTAACTTATTATTAAATGTTTTTATCTAGTTAATCAAGACAACGTCACTGAAGCTAGCAAAGTATTAGACAAGGCTTTAGAGAAAATAACACTTGGAGATATAAACAAATCGGCTGTATTACGAATTAAAAAAAATCTTGAGTCTCGGGGAGAAACATTTAAATACGATACAGATATTTTAGAAAAGAAGGTGAGTAAAATATTGTTTTGAAAAATGTTGATAATATTAAGAGGATGTCAGCGCACTATTCTGGCCCACGCGCAACATAGACAAAACGCATTTAAGCAAAATCATTTTTCTATGCGTTTAAGTAATCTTAGAGTAAAGTCACCTATTACAAAAAAAGATAGAGAATAATATTTTTGAGGGAATGACATATCGATTTTATATTTTATTATTATTTGACTTTGTATTCGACTTTCAAAATAAATAAAAAAATGTTGTAAATTTAAATGATGTTATAGTAGCCACTGTTATCTTGAAGATCAGTTCACTAACCCCTATTCCAAAATCTAACAATTCTTCTGAAATTGAAAACTATAGGCCTATTGCTATACTTGGCCACATCTCCAAAATATTTGAAGCTCTGGTTTTAAATGACATTAACTGACAACCGTCAGTAAACCGTTCAGTACTCGCTGATGAGCAACATGGCTTTCGCCCTGGACGGTCTACTGTCACATGTAACATCACTTTTTGGAATTATATATTTAGTTCTTTCGATGTTGGTGCCCAGGTTGATGTTATCTACGCTGATTTTTCCAAGGCATTTGATTCTGTTAACCATAAAGTTCTCCTTCACATACTCCAATCTTCTGTCTTGGTTTGAATCTTTCTTAAAACATAGGCCTCAGTGGGTGAAGCTATTTGATGTTAGGTCTGAACCCTTTATTGCCACTCCGGGTGTGCCCCAAGGAGGTCATCTCTCACCTTTACTCTTTTCCCTTTTCGTCAATAATGCTCAATTTGTACTACACCACAGCCGTCTGCTATGTTTCGCAGATGACATGAAATTGTATAAGATTATTCGAACCGCAGAAGATTGTTCACTTCTCCAAAGTGATCTTGACAGGTTTGTCACGTGGAGTGAATCCCTAGGCCTAACTCTTAATATTGGTAAATGCCGTTCGATGTCCTTCACCAGAACTCGGTCTCCTATAATCAATACCTACTTAATAAATGGAATTGGAGTTTCATCTGTTGACTCTATACGTGACTTAGGCTTTATATTCACGCCTTCCCTTTCTCCACGCGCACATATAACTAGCATTACATGTAAAGCCTATAAGTTACTTGGGTTTATTAGAAGAGTTTCGAGTGAGTTTAAATTTACTAACTCACTCAAATCTCTCTATTGTGCTCTCATTCGATCAATTCTTGAATATGGTTCAGTGGTTTGGGATCCACATTGTAGTGATTTGTGTCCTTAACTTGAAGGCGTCCAAAGGAAATTTCTCAATTATGCAAGTTACTCCTTAGAAATTCCTTGCCCTTTATGTGATTATTCCCCTGTCTTGTCTAAACTTAACCTATCCTCATTAGCTGACAGTCAATATTATCAAAACACTTCCTTCCTCAATAAACTTATTTCTTTGGATATCGACGCCCCAACTCTTCTCTCCCTAATTCATTTTAGAGTGCTTTCACATTTAATTCGCAATTCTATTCCATTTCACGTCCTTCTCTGTTCAACTAATTACATGTCCAATGAACCTATTAATCGCATTATGAGAATAGCAAATGAGAACCCCCACTTCCTTAGCTTGTTAAGTTAATTTAATTTATTCTTCTTATTTAATAGAAATGATATCTTTAATGATTTGTATATTGAGTATATTGTATATTATTATTTTATATGTACCCTTTTTGCCTGGACGCAAGCCCGTTAAATATGTAAAAATAAAATGTTTAAATTGTTTTGAGACAATATTTAGACAAATCGATATGTCATTCTCTCAAAAGTATTATTCTCTATCTTTTTTGCCATGGGTGACTTTACTCTAAGATTACTCAAACACATAGAAAAAATGATTTTGCGTAAATGCATTTTGTCTATGTTGCGTGTGAGCCAGAGAGATAAAACAAATAGTGCGCTGATAGCCTCTTAATAATAATAATAATAATCATATTATGATAAAATGAAAATAGGATCTATCTCACTTTTACCAAAAATTTGTACTATTTCATTAACATTTCCTCAAATATATATTGATAATGTCCATATATAATAATTTTTACACAACTAAAAAGTTGTTAATTATGATAAATCAATTACTTTTAGTTTTTAGTATATTGTGTAATTACTAAATACAAAAAATGTAAATGTCATCGCACGTTTCTATTTTTTTTTTCACAGAAAAACTTCAAGAGTTCAAATATTCACAGTGATGATTCCAGTGATTCATCTGATGATGAAAAAGTAGCTAAAGTCTAAAAATTATTTTTAAGTATTTACAAAGTAGTATATTCCTTCAATATAAATTGTGTTACTGTATTTTTTGTCATGTAAATAAATTTTAACTAATTAAAAATCTTAAATTGTTTTATTTTGACTTGAATAAAAATGTTCTTTAAAAAAAAGGGTACTTGTGTATCGTGTCTCTTACCATTAAACTGTACACAGACGGTATGCTACCTACCGGAAAATATGACAGACCTAATCATAAATTATAATAAATGTATTGAGCGTATATTCAAATTATTTGTATCACTGACGCTAAGTAGTGGCGTCATTTGGGGAGGTGCAGGGTGTACATTTGCACCAACTTTTTTTAAAATGCCTTCTTTGGCCTGCCAACAATAAATATAAGCGCCAATATACCTAAGTGTTTTATATTATATATATTTTATATTTTTTCAGTATTAAAAAAAATATATATATGTTGTACTAATGTTTCATTTCCAAGAATGTTTGATGTGGTTTTGTGGTCCCACAATATTATAATTGATAAAATTAAAACACAAAAATTGTGAAGAAGGATACCAATAAAATAAATTTCTAGTTTTATTAAGCTAGCTATATTATATATTTTGAGTATGCAGTGAGAAAAAATGTGTAGGTTAGGTTAGGTATTTTATTATAAAGTTGATTTTTACCCGTACATTTATTTACCAATTGTAAATACCACTGTACACTGGTATCTACAATATAAAATAAATACATTAAAAGTACCTACACATAGTTCGTCAAAAATAGTAACAATATTGTGATATTTTCATACTAATATAAATGACATATTAAATAAATTATAAAAAATATTCTACAGTTTTTGTCTCCACTTTACCCCCCCCCCCCCCCCTCCACAAAAAAAGTTTACTTTGTGGACTGGTAATGATCTGAATAGCCTGCAAACATTTTGGCACCAACAAAAAAAAAGTTGAGATGACGCCTCTGCGCCAAACTTCATGATAGCTGCTTTTGGCTTCTTTGTTATAGTACTAATAGCTGTGTTATCGCGTTAATAATTAAAAATCATAATACCATATTTCGGATTATTTCCATGACTAAAATAATATAGATAGGTATTTTAAAATGTAATTATATTAATTTGTCTTGGATATTACCTACTAACTCCTAAGTTATAAAAAAAATATTTGAACTATTAGAAGCTATGTTGCAATCTAAGCGAGCCAAGCTTATGGCGGATAATATACAATAATATATACCTATTTAGTCTCATTATATCTCATAGAGAACCTTGTATGTTTTTATAAGCTAAATTTTAAATTTAACAAAGCTGTTTTATTTTTTTATCGAATTTAATTAAAAAATAAATATTTTTCACGTGCTTATTATATAATTTAGTTGTTAATTATTATCATGATTCATTGCATTTTGTGAAGAATTAAAGTGAAGAATACTCATTAATTCTTAAAACGTTTTTTGATACTTGGTAGGTATATATTATATTATATTTACATATTTTTATTATCATACATTATTATATATTAAGTATGATCTCATGAAGAACCATCTATAATCATACTAAATTTTAAATGTAACAAGGCTGTTTTATTGTTTTTTTGAGTTTGATATAAATAAATATTTTCAACGTGCTTATTGTATATCTAAAACATATTCAAACTGTTACGTATTGATGTCAAGTATAAAAAAAAATGTTGTAATATTTTTATAAAATCTATACAAAATTAAAATAATGGAAGTATTACGTTTTGAAAAAAACTTACAAAACGAACTATAATCATATTTTTTTTCAAAACGTATCATTTCCGGAAAATCAAAACAAAAAAACTTTAAAAAAATGATCAAATAATTTAATATTTTTTTTTTCTCAAACAGTATCCTTTTCTAAAAATAAATATTTAATTTTTAAAAGTTACCCATAAGTCCTAACTTGTCTGGTTATATTTGTAACAGAAAATCACTATTCCTGAAAAAAGCAGTTTTTAAAAATAACACGTTTTGCATAGAAACACCTCAGTTAAAACTTAAAACTGTAACCAAACATAGTGAAAATATATAAACATAATTATTTTTTACAGACACTTTAAGTTCAATTTTGGACGAAATTACATACTGTAAAATTAATTAAACCTACTTCGGTACTAATGCCTAATCTAACAGTAAGATAAATTACTCTAATCACTGTAATAAAAATCATTATTGTAATACCTAATCTATGTTTGTATTGACTATTTTTTAAAACGTAAATTATTTTATATTATTATTATTGTAGTGAATAGTGATCGATGTTTGTATTGACGTACCTAATACTTATTGCTTACTTATATATTTTTTAACTTAGGTACTTTAATATTGACCATTATTTTAAATTTGAAGGTGTTTGTAATTATAATATATTTTGTAAGCTGTAGCCTATAAGGAAGTATAATAATTAATAAGTATGTTATATTAATATTGTTTAATAAAATTATTGATTATAAATTACAACTTAATAGACAATTTTGTATTTTTGGACTTTTCATCTAACAATAACTATTTGTCCGGAATAAAAAAATTAATCTGGACTTTTTGTCCAACTTTTTTCGAAACGTACATTTTTACATCTTTATTTCTTATAATTCCGCAGGTTATCACCCGGTATTGAACTTTGCAGTACCTTAAATTACCGGAAATTGATTAATTGAACACACGTTAACGTAAAATGTTTCTGAAATTATTATATCTGTATTAGGTAATCGTATAATTATGCAACTAATGACCATTTTTAAAATGGCTTAATAATTTCAGAAAACATTTTAAAAATCACAATAATAGTTATTAAATACAATAACTATTTTAGAGTAAATTCATATTTATCGCCATGCTACCAATTCTGAAATGCTTAATTGCATGTGCTCAATGTTCATCCGATTTCTAAAACGTACCTTAATCGATTTGTCTCATGTCTGCCACCTGCAGATTCGAAAAAAATGTAAAATAAGATAATATTTTAATTGTTTACTAGACTATAAACTATAGAAGTAGATTTACATAAAAAATAGGGGGGAAAGTTCAGCTAACTGCAAAGCAAATGTCTTGGACAACATACCTATTCGCTATTCCAAATTCTATAAATATATAGTATTGACATTTGCTGTTGACAGGTTTAAGATTTATGCAGATTGGATTGTTCAAATAACTTATTTAATATTATATTATAGCTATTTTACACATCCATAATAGATGAATTAACTTACAATTTTATATAGAAAAAAAACTTAAATATTAAATTTAAATTATACAAACTCCATAACTACAGCAGTTGACATTCAAAACCGTGGCCTATACAATATTACATTTTATTTGTTTAAAAATACTTCAAATCATTGTTGCCCAAAATTAATCTGTAAACAGTATTTTATTTGTCTCTGTACCTATCGTTCGCGCAAGGTTCGTTCAGATTATTTTATCGTTTGACGCTATTATTTTTCACGAAAATCTGGACGACCTTATTTCAGTATCACAAAATATAATAATAAATAATATTCACTCGTGCAGTATATCTTTGCTCAAGTACCTATTCACACGACGGTTATAAAAAAAAGATATAATATTATGTAAGAAGTTTGTGAGCAGTTAACTATTGTCTATTACTATTATATAACAATTATATTACATTTATACTATACTATCTGATCCCATATAGACTGTACTTCGTTGCCCGTTAAATGTACCAACTCTATTTGACTCAAACTTTTTTCTATTCGTTATTTAGTATTCGGTGTATGGTGTTCAAAATGTATCTTAACTTTTCCGTTTCCCGGAATAAAAATTCTGATTCGCAGCAGTATATTATCAGGTAGGCAATCTACCTACGGTAGATCGTGGACCCCGTACTGTTTGTACGTAGATGTATGATTTAACTCTAAATTATTAAAGTTATTAAGTTTATCGTATTCCACCTATGGTGGATTAATATAATCAATTAATACAAAATCCTAACATAACATAACTAAGTACTAATATCAGATGAATAAAAAAAAACCAAATTTAACAATTCCTAATTTAGTCTGTCTTCTTCCCAGAGGTTACAAACATTAATTTGTGCTCGTGGCAACGACTTAAAACGATTAACTATAATTCTGTATTTAAATATTTTATATGACGTCACTCATGGCAACCATTTATAAACAAAAATTTCGATCTGAATTTTATGAAAATGTATAATAATTGATAACTCTTTTGTTTATTAAGTTAGATAACCGATAAATACCATAAACCTTCTCGCAATTAGCTCTTCAATTTAAAAAAAAAAAAATCATAACAATCGGTTCAGTAGTTTCCGAGAACATATCACTCAAAGGTTTTCATTTTCACATTTATATATATAGATGTCTGCCCAGATATACGTAGGTTTATAGACGTATCTATAGTAAATTATACATTGTATGGTGTCATATACAACTCTTGTCACGTGAGCTATAAGGAACGGATTACTTTTGACGTGTACACATAGAGTCTGATTCATTGTTATTAGGTAGGTACTACGCCTTTTCAACTGTAAAAATAAAAACTTTTTTGTCGATTCGTTGTCGCACACATTATAATATAAGCGTGTATAAATGTCCCATCACAAGCCACACATAAAAAGTCGTTAGAAAGCTAAATTTGTCGTTAGAGTTTCTCGAAAGTTGAATTCGTTTTTTATATCGTATATTTTGGTTGGTCTATAACTAAACAATGTATACAAGTCAGTTAAAGACTTGTCCGACGGAAAAACATAGTTGGGCACGAAAAGTTCGCCGACTGGATAACGTGCAAATCAAACGTAGCGGTAACCGCTCAAACGCCGCAACAAAACATCCGACGGACGATTCGCTTCGTCCGTCTCCAAAGTGTGGTGCGTTTTTTAGATTTGGCCGCGGGGTCGTCCACGGCTGCCACCGCCCGGCTTGCGTCGCTGTCACCGCGGCCGCTGTCGCCGGTATCCGGTTCAAGTTCTGCCTGGCCGGAACGCTCCGCGGGAACGGTTGGCAGTTCTGGCACGATCTCGTCTCGTCTTGTCCGGTCATGTGATGGCGGCGGGACTTCCGGAGCCTCGACAACGTTGTCCGGGATGAGCACAAGGGGGCGGTCGACGGACACTGACGGGCCAGCGCGGTGTGGTGGCAGCGGGATTTTCCGGTAAATAGGGACAGCTGGCTGCAGGTCAACCAGATCGAGGCCTATCGACTCGGCGTCAGACGGCTTAAAGCTGCTCTCTGTTTGCGGCTGTTCCGCCGTGGTGGTGTCGTCTGCTTCAGCATATTTTGGTCCTCGGCAAAGTACGGTGACGTTTGCAGGCGTGGACTGCAGGTGGCTAATCGCGGATGGTCCGGTGACGTTTTCCAAGGACCGGTATCGGCAGCTAATCGAGGATGTTCCGGTGACGAACCGACTAAACTGCAACAGCGTCCGTCCAGGAACGTGGAAACTTGCCGCGCGCAATTCGGCAAATACGCTTTGCATCACTTCCGTCTCGGTCAACTGAAAGTTAACGGACTGGTTTTCTGCGCAATTCATCATGATCATACGAAAATATAATATTATATAGCTATAAGTCAAACACGACAACTGGTAATATATTATAACACAATACGCACGATGTATTAATTTGGTTAGCTGATAAATAAGAAATATTGAATTGACCAACAATAAAACATTATTATAGTACTAGCTGTAGGTAATATTACAATCTATAGGAATAGGAACAAGATTTTTGTTGATTTTTAATATGCTTGAATTAAATATATTATAAGATACCTACTCTATTCTATATTGTTAAATGCACGAATTTGAAATTTTTGGAAATGCAAGGAAATTAAAGTTATAACATTACGAAATTATATAATACGTTTTAGATAGGAATTATGAATATTCCTTATTCTAGCCCCAATAAAATTGGTAATTGCTATACTTGTGTAAGGGAACCAACTTACCATAATACCTATATATGAGCTCAAAATAACTAAAAACTACTGGTTTTTTTTAAAACGATGAAACATTTTGATGGCCTATGCCTAATAATAATATTATATTATAATACTGTGTACGTGTGTACCCTTGTAGTACCCATGTAGTCATGTAGGTATACTAAATAATAGTAATATAGTTAGGAGAGAAAAATCCGAACCCGGGAGTAATACCTTGGGGTCCCCACTATTTTGACCTCATATCATTAACTTTGTCAGGTAACTGTCAGTAGTTATTTTTTTTCCATTCTGTTTGTCAAATTCTTATTTTTAATTGTTGCTTTATTATACTACAATAAAATTATTGATGCCTGATGGTTTGCTTATTCAGTGACACGGTCGGCGGGAATAGCTATTTTATGAGTCAGCGGCCATGTATACCATAATACATTTGATAAAAATAAGAAGGTAAATGTACCATCACCAAATATGTGTGGATTATAATTGCACATAAAGTTTAAATTAGATTTGCACGTTATCAATATAATGTTGTTTGCACGATCAACAAATTTACATACTATCTAGACACTATCTAGCTTAGTTTTGAAATACACACAGAAATCCTTCCACCAAAGGTGGGCAAGTTAATGATAATAATTAACTCAAGTTAAGTTAAGTTAAGAGGGCACAAGATCGATAAGTTAAAAGTTAACAGTTAACAAATTACAAATTTAACTCGATAAGTTAAAAGTTGATATAGAAAAAAATATTAACTTAACTCAGTTAAAAAAAAGTTAATCAATTTTTTTATAATTAGTATGTAAATCACATAATGAGTGAACGTGTCTTTCTAGTTTCTAATTTATAAATTATAAAAACTATTTTATTGAACTATTTTCATAATATACACTGTATACCCTTTTACTTTTACTTTACTATTATTTACTAATTTAAACTATACTCATCTCAAATTAATAATTTAACAAATATATTTTTTTATATCGTATAGCAATTGAATGTCTTAATACGTTAAGATGAACACATGACCTTCATATATATTATAAGTTATATTACATTATAACATAACAATTGTCAATTTGTAATTTAAAGTTCTTAATTTTATTAAAAACATTTATAATTGCAACTCGCATAATATATAATTTACAACTTAATAAAATATATAAATATACACAAAATTATGTTATCAAGATAAAGAACAGAAATGTTTGTGTTTTTGTATTGGGATATTTTTATTTTTTACTGATATATTAATATTTACGTATAAACGAAAAATTTCAAAATGTTTTTAACTTGATGGATTTTTTAAAATCAACTGAGAAAAGCTAAGTTATTTCAAATGTAAATTAAACTAGTTAAGTTAAAAAGTTTAAAAAAAATTAACTTTTTAACTTAACTTTAACTTTTTAACTTGTTAATGCCCACCTTTGCTTTCCACCATAAAATTCAATAAATCTATAATAATCAAAAAGCCCACAACAGGTGTCGTCGGCACCTATATATACGAAAAAAAAGTATAATTTTTCCAATTTTTTAAATATCTACGCATTAATCGCCATTTAAATACATTCTTAAGCTCGGTTTAGCGTGTCAGAATACTGAATAAGCACCTAGTATTTTAAAATCTAAGTAACGAAAATGTCGTTTAAAAAACGATTTTCAATCCTTAACCTACTTAAAACAGACATTTTTGAATTTTTTTTTTTTGAAAAAATGTTACTTAGCGATGCCGTAAAATATTGATGAAGTGATGTAAAAAAGAAAGCAATTTATCCTTCACATTCAAATTATATATGTACTGAAAATTACTTATATATTAGGTATATTCCTTTTTTTTCCAACTAATTAAATAATTATAAAAATATATTGATATAATCTATTTTTTAGATTATAAGCGAAGCATGGAAGCTTGTGGTTTTACAATGATTTTTGTTTTTTTTTCTTATTTTTTTTTTTAAATCCTGTAAACATCATTTTTACGAAGGCGTTCTTAAATTTCAATAAATAGCATCTTTTCTTTTAGAAAATTGGATCAAAATGGTACTTTAAAGAGGCCATTTTACGATTTTCTCAATGGTTATTTAACGCCACTGGAAAAACCACCGAAAAATTAACGTACATTTCACCAGCCCCCCAAAATAAAATTTTTAGAAATTTTTTTCGTGCTAAACATTAGTGTGCCATTAGTGTGAATTTGTGTGTCTATTTTTATAATTTGTGCGATACTGGAAATTCAAATACATATATTATGGAGAAATGTTCGCCAGCCCCCCCTCATGGAAAAAATTACGTTTTTGAAGTTTTTCTTTTACCAAACATTAGTGCATATCTCCATAATTTTTACAATAATAATATGAAGATAGGGCTTTTTATTGTTGTTAAATCATTATATCGGAGCAATGTATTATCTACATCGTTTTTGTCACCACTTGACCGCCTCCCCCCCAAAAAAGTTCTATGTGGCCTGGTAATGATTTGAATGGCCTGCAAACATTTTGGCACCAATAAAAAAAAAGTTGAAATGACGCTTCTGACGCTGAGTCGACGTGGGTTATTGTTGGAGACGTGGGGTAGAATTTTTCTCGTTTATCAGGGATAGCTTTAAATATAAGAGTCAGGTTGATGTTAAGTATATTCACAAATATTTCAAAAGATTTTGATTTAGTAAATCGTTGCGTGCTAGTTGATATCCTCGACTAATATTATGCAAAAGCCTGCGAGAGCATCAATTATTTGGTATCATGGTGACCTGGTTTAAACTCTGTTTTCCACGGAGATACTAAGGGTGATACGGGACTTCTGGGACACACTGTATGATGTAGATTAAAATACAAATTTACCGAGATAACTATGGCACTAAATAATGTTTTATAGTTTTGTACAATTAATTTATAAATTTAATGAGTTAAAAAGTTAGGTTTGTTTATTACCAAAGACATCAATTTTAGCGCGTGTTTTTTGTATTTTCTGTGACTTTTCTACTTTTCTATTTGTAATTATTGTTTATTTACATAATTCATTTATTAGTTTACTTTCGTTTAGATAAACAGCTGCACTTAATTTGGAGTGGTCCAAACGGTTAAAAATATAATGACACTCTTAATTTACAACAGTTAATTGCAGTTAAGCGTTTTCGATGCAGTCTGCTTGGTCCTATTTAGGTACTATCTGAATTTTCACGTTAGTGTACATTATAATATTATATTACGTTATAATATTCACGAATTTATACATATAACTAAATAACTTATAAGTTATATACCAGGGGTGGCGAACCTACGGCACGTGTGCCAAAGACGTGCCGTTGGTCAAATTCAATGACATGCGAAAAATTAAAATTAAAAAAAATTATGCTATTTATAACATTTTGGTTATAAGAAATTCAAAGTAACAAATTATGTTTAAAAACTATAATATTCCTATGTTACTAGATTATTACTATATATTATTTATTATTTACGACTTCAATATTATGATTATTGACTATTGTACCTAACTTTATTTTTATCCTTAGAAAATATAATTTCGTTTGGGCACTTGAACAATTTTCAATACCTTGATTGGAAAAATTTGGCACTTGACTCAAAAAAGGTTCACCACCCCCGGTTAGTGACTTATAAGACGCGTTAAAGGTACCTATACACATGGGTTTTTTTTTCTATTTTTATGGTGAGGCTTTCTTAAATCACAAGACTTTATAAGCATATATAAAAACAAACACATTATGTCCATAAAACAATTTTCTAATTCAGATCAAGTCAATATGGTGGTGGAGGGGGTGTTTAATTTTAAACAGACCATCCCTTGTGTATACTTCTTTGTAGTATTTACGGCACGTAAATCAATGAGTAATATAAGGATAAAAAAATATGTAATTATACATACCATAGGTTTATGATTTACATGTTTATTATGTAGGTATTTATTTATATTTATTAGTGTAGTTCTAATGCGCTATTTAACATATATAATATTTATCCAACATTACAGTATAGTATATTAATATATTATACATTTTTTTATGATTTTTTTAAATTTTTAAACCAAAAAATACAACATGATTTTGGGATAGCTTATGAAAAAAAAAATTATAATCAATTGTTATAAAATAACGAACAATATTTTTAACCAATATTGCATTATTAATACAGACGTTTCGGCATAACCGCAGGAACACAATTATTATCATTATTATTTGTTAGTACGTTTCTTATATTTCATGTACCTAATGAATTTTACGCAACACAATATAATTATTATTTTTTTGTATTTCTGTTCGTTATGACTTGTGCCTTATATCATCGTTCCAACAAAATTACATCGCTTTTCATAATAATAATATATATTATATAGGTATGGTTAAAAAATGACACGAACGACTTTCGTTTTCACTTCAACAAAGGTAGGTAATGTAAAAACGTAACATTGGTTTTAATATTAAGTTCGCGCTCGAACGATAGGCTTTTTTCGATTTATATAATATATATATATGAGGGTATTTATGCATTATTATATATATTATGGTATATAATATAGTATATTATAATGGCAACACGTTTAAAGCGATGAAAACGTATTTTTGGCTGGCCAAAGTTTTACCGTCCCGTTTGGCAAACACCTATATAAACTGATCGTCGTGGGCATTTTATTATGATATAATAATATTCCATGTTTTTTAGAGAAAAAAAATCATAAAGAAAGTTATAACACGGTAGATATCTTTTTAAAATAGGCAGGCACCTGGAACCGATAATATTATTATTGTTGTATAGTATACCTATCCCTCTAAAATATAATATTATTCTCTACCAATATGAAAATAAGAGGAAATGCGAGCACAATATAATAATATTTTAATGACAGACAAAAACTCGGGCCTTGACCCAAACGTATCTTATTCCCGATCTACGCTTTTATTCTTTATATAATAATATAGACTTACGCATTTATTTCGTTTTTAATATATAATATTAATTAAGTACCTAATAATATTATTCGAATATAATACAATATTTTACATAAATAAGTAACAATAACAAGATAAACAGTACATTTCTTTACGAATATAATATAGGTAGGTATATTTTGTTTGACTAAAATATGTTGTGTTATTGTTATTATTGTTTTCATTTTTTTTTATTATTCGAAAAAAATGGTAAATTATAATTTAGAGAATAAGTATAAACGAGATTGACAAGAAACATGCGTCTATTAAAAAAGTCGACATAACGTTTTTTTCTAAGATATAATATTATATTATCGTTATCCGTTATTACGATTGACTAGGAATGAGGTATGATGAGGTTTTTTTTTTTTTTGTAAAGATAATATAATTTTTGTTCCAATGATTCATTAATAAACGCACCTCTCCGGTCTTTCCGAGGATAACAATATTATTACAATTAAATAACGAAGACTATTTTATAATAACGTGTTAAATCTATCCGATCAAACAAAACGTAATGATGATAATAATAATAATAATAATAATGATAATAATAATAATGGTGGTAAAATAGTATTTACACAGAGAACTTAATATAATTTAATATATATTTATTAATAATAATAATAATAATAATAATAATACGATGGTATTATTTTCTGATCTAGGTATAGGGTAGGTAGGTGTATTAAAACTAAATAATGTTTACATGAAGCGAATAACAGTGGCTTATTATAGAACAACACCCGCGGGAGGGTTAACGAAGATAATATTATAATTTATATATAATATAATATAATGTATGTATTTATGTAATATTATTATTAATTTTTTTTATAAGTAGGTATATAATTTCCGTCAAGAGAAGGAGAGAAGAAAAAAATAAAACGATAAAAAGATGAGAGTACCTACCTATGTATAATATATTACCCGATAGGGTGATGATATATAGGCAACATATTATTATATAATATTATTATCTGCAATATTCTACCAATATAATAATAACGCGGAGAAGACATCGGTATATATTATTATTAGACGTTTTGTAATAATTACTGTTAGACGACCCGTTATTTTTTTGTTTTTGATCGGTATTGAAAATAATTTCGTCTTGCTCTTAAGTACAATAAATTATTATATGAAGGATCTGCCAAGATTTTACTTTGGTGGTGGGGCTGATAATTTGTTTAGGGGAGGCTTAACTGGGGTCCTTCATAAATTTGGTATGCTGATGTCGGGGGTAGATTTTAGACTTTCGCAGTAACCACTAACCTTCATAAATATTAAAATTTTAATAAATGGTTACACATCATTTTCCGGAAATTTCGGGATGGTTTTCCGCCCACTCGGCTATGCCAATGAATTATGTTTTAATAATACGCACCACAATAAGACGAGGTTTTTTTTATAATAACTCTAGGCGGCACCTGAACGATAAACTACGATAATTAAGTGTATCAGGTAGGACGGACGTATAAATATTTTCCATGTTTATAGGTAAGATATATATTATGTCTATGGTGACTGGTGATCGTTTTAATACGGATTATGAACGGATATTTTTTGTTTTGTGGGGCTGACGGGGGAGAAGCTGAACGGTGAATATTATGGATTGACGACAACGGTAGTTATTACATTATATAATTATAATCGTCGTAGTTTATGTGAAAACACGCAACGATAATATCGTAGTTATGTACACACCATGGGCACGGATGATGTCATACTATAATATTAATATGGTAAGTATACAATTATTATCAAATAATGTTTTTTTTTTTTAAGAAAGAGTTCAAATAATAATATTGTAATACTCCGGATAATTATATTGTAATATTGTCTACTATGAGATAATAATACACAAAATTGCGCGTTTTCTCGTTTAGACAATAATATTATCTATTTCGATATTATTTTATGGTGTACCCATATTAGGTATAGGTGTCTGTTTGTATTTCCGATTCCGATTTGTGTGTCGTTTAAGAATTATTTCTGCATAGTATTATTATATCCAATTGGGACGCCTGTGGTTAAGCGATGACTTTGCCGGCGGCGATGTTCTGTCGTCCGGTCGGTTCTCGTATGATTTTCTCTAGTTTTTGGCGTCGTCGTCCGGATCCTTCAGCGTGTGCCATTGCGCGATCGGACGCCTTGGCGACGCCAACATGTCGGACCAGTGCCGCAGTTCGGTGCCGGTGGCATTGTAGCCCAACACCACTTTGCCGATGGGCTCGGACGTACCGATGCGATCGTAGTCGACCACTGTCACTACCAGGTTGACTTTCTGCAAAAGGATTAGAACAACATTATAATAGGTATACATTATATTTTATGATTATATCAGCGCTAGGATTTATGTTATGCATGATGGATATGTTTATTTTGTAGCGTTATTTTTACACGTCATTTGATTAGTACCTTTTATGACCACGAATAGCCTCATTTACATACCTATTTATATATAGATCTATTTTTTTATTTTACATATTTTAACTATTAACACGAAAAATTCATGTTTTATGTATGTTTAAACGAAAATATTGAGTGTAAAAGGCTAGAAACGTCATTATTGTGATCTCATAAAATCGGTGTTTTTGTTGTGTTTGATGAAAAAAAAATAAATTACAATTGTTATGGATTTATATAGAAGACTAACAAAAATGAGTTAGCTTACATAATGAGTAACGTTATTTAATCTATTATAAAAATTATAAAATGCTTGCAGTGGCGGATTTTCAACATTTTCTGAGGGATGGGGAGATCACGATAAAAACATGTATTTCAAAGGTATTATTTTTGTTTTTATTAAAAACAAGTATATCTGCATTTTATATACATAAAATAGATATATAATATCGGTGTCTGGGGGGTGGGTCAGTATCCCTGGCCCCTGGACTTTCTCCGTAAATCCTCTACTGCAGGATGCTTCGTACTCGTTAAATTAATAATAAGTAGGTAGTTTGGAAATTATTGGTAAATTAATTGCATATTTTATTATATTTCTATTGCGTGTTATTGTTCCATAAATTATTCTAAATTAAACATATATTTTACTAGGTATTTTATATTGCATATTATATAAATCCTAGTCCTAATTGTTATATAAGATGTATTAGTATAACAAACTAATAAGTATGCAACTAGCAAGTATAAGTTGTATAACCAGCACAAACAAGACCCTTTTCAAAGGATTATGTTATAATTATCGGTTGCATACAAAAACTGCAAACTTTTAATTCCGATTCCAAGAGACGGTTGACAGACAAAAACCACATATTTGATTGAGTTTATTGGTTTCCCAGTTGTATTACGGCCAAATACTACACAATATTAGTGTTTTAGTCTACAGAGACACAGAATGGTTATCATATAGCTTAGCACAATAATCTTGTATACCTATATAAAATCAGTGAAGGTGTTTTTTTAGTTCCGATTTATTATAAAATGAGATGGGGTGTCAGGCGTTAGGCATGGTTTAAATAAATGTCCGCTGTCTCCGGTTTATTAGTCTTGAGAATAATATTTTCAAAACAATAATAATATAACAGTTGATATTATTATTGGTTATTACCTAAAGTGTATATAAAATATTATCTATCGATAGTTAAGAAGAACACAAACGGCTCGTGGTGGTTGGCTAATCGATCGGTATGATGGGAATAATCATTTTTACTTCAAATCATGAGGGTTAAATTACATAGAATAGTTATTCCATGCGTAGTATGTAAAATTCGTGTACTACTGTACTAGTGTATTATGGCGCACATACGAAGTGGAATATCGTATTCCACGTGGAAGAGTAACGAGAAAACTTCTAAAGATGTATAAGTGTATAACTGAATATTTTTACCATACAACTTTACTAAATTTAATTAAAATCATAAAAGTTGGATTACAAAATAGTACAAAATGCATCAAAGTATTATGTCCGTGACAAGAATAATGAAACAAGTTCGTTGCATATATTATAAATTTAAAATGTAAACCTACAAGGTGATTGTTTTAAATATAAACACTAATTTTCTCGAAAAGTTTAACGTTTTTGGATATATATTTTTTGTATAAATATTTTGGTGATAAAATACTAACCATTTTTTATCATTTTAATTTTTGTTAATTTTTACTTTTTTTAATAAACAACATAAGTATTTAATTTCATACTCAGGAATTTTTTTTTAAATTTAAATTACATAAACATCTAATTTTGAACATAATTAATAATATTGTTGTATAAGAAAAACGATTCTGAGCGAAAACGGTCAGTCAGCCTATGATATTACTAAGTATATTTGATGATATTATTGTGAATAATGTAAATTATATATATAACCTATTTACGTTGAACCTTGTTTTAAATTTCAATCCTTAGCTATAAAAGTTGAACATTTTATAAATTTTTAACTACAAAATAATTATTAAATTTTATATTTGATAAATTTTATCGTGTAGGTATAGAAAATGCAAATATAAACGACCAGTGAAAATTTCCTGTAAATACGCTCATTTGTTTTAGAGTTACATCAAAAACCAAAATCGATTTTGTAGAAAACCTATTTTGCGTAAAAATTCCCGTTTTTCCTTAATTTGTATGTTGCTTTTCCCGTCGCTATTGAAAACTATTGAGAATTTTAAAATAAATATACACAGTTATTGTTAAGCTTAGAAATTTAAAATTTAGTTTGATCCAGGAACTGGAACCGTACCGAAAAGAACCGGTTTTGGAACCGGAACCCTTTGAATATTGGGAACCGGAACCGGACCGGAACCCGTAAGTACATTTTTTTAGGAACCGAAACCGAAACCTATATTTTGATGTAGATTATTGATAATATTAAATACCTAAACGTAATGCGGGTTTCGTTAACTCTTTTCTCTATACTATGCTCTGTACGACAATTCTACTAAACTGTTCTTTCGTCTTCATTGACGCGGTGTATATTGTTTAAATTTATATTTTTATGTATAAGTTATAAATTATTATATCAAACTGAAACATGGGTCACCCAAGTGTGTTAAAAATTAATTTTTATTTGTTTTTTTAATAATAATTTTTTATTTATTTTAAATATTAAAATTTATTTATTTATTTTAATTTATAATTTTATAATAATTCATTTTTTTATAATATTACCTAAATTCTGAAAAAGTTACACTTAATTACAAATATCTGTCACTAAAAAGAGGTTATTAATATTATGTTCATTTTTTTACATAGTACTTTATTGATAAAAAAAAAAGTCAAATAATAAGGGTTAAAACCGGTATTAACAGAAACCGAAACCGAAATCGAAACTCGATATTTTTGAAAACCGAAACCAGAACCGAAACCGAAATTTTTGGTTTTTGAGAACCGAAACCTAAACCCAAACCGATAAAATCATAAAGGTTCCAGTCCCTGGTTTGATCACTAAAATTCGGGATAACATGAAAAATAATTTATGGTTAAAATAGGTGGTCACCGTTAATAAAGAGAAATTGACGTATTACTATTTACTATGCAAGAAATTTATAGGTATCCACAAAAAAAATGTACTTTTTCATAATTTAAGATATAACAGCAAAATTGTATAGTAATAAAATGCATTATCAATTGTTAATTCTGTTAAAAATGTAATTAATATTGTCAATAAGTTTTGATGACCATGTCAGGAACACTTTATAATAATAAAAAAATATCGATTTCAGTTCCATATTTTAAATTAAATATAGGTGAACTATTTTTATATGAATTACTAGGTAAGTACACAAACAATATTCATGAATTACTTGGGCAGTGTCACCTTGAACTTTAAAAGTGAAGTTGGAAAAAAATATAATGTAGGCTTGTGTAACTAAAATTACGATGATAACTAAAAACGTCAGTTGACAGTCACACTTCCTGGATTTGGGTTGCAGGTTATGTATAATATATTTTTCAAATAATATAATTTTTTTTACGGAGTTTGAAATATAAAATTTTTCTATCATAAAACAATTTCCTCAACCGGCGTGTTATAAATAGGAGAAAATGGGTTTACACGTATTATCATAAATCGATTAGGTATACAAGCGAAATTTTGACATTTTAAATCAGGGGACAGTTAAGAAATTAATGGTATTTCGGTGACTCGGTTTTTTTTATTATTTAATAATAAATTACGTTATAGAGATCTAAACTAATTATCTACGAGATAACAATTTATCGTGTTTTATCAAAATAAAAATATTAAAACGTGATTTATGGATCACGCTTAATTTTTTTCATATAATCCTCAGTGCCGGATCTAAGTCTCAGGAGGCTGGGGTGCAACTACCAATTGGAGGTCCCTTAAAAAAAAAAAAAATTACTCTAAATAACACTTATCTATTTATTTGATACGTGTTGTCGTGTTGATATATTAAACAAACTAAAAAACACAAAATTTAAATACCATAATTTAATAGGTAAATTATGAAATTATACATTCATTCACTGTTCTCATACCTATTATATATATATATTAATATATATAATATGATATATATTTATATATATTATTTATTTATTTAATATATATATTATTATACGAAAATAGTATACGATGCATAGGTACCATATATAATTAATGTGTATACAAATAAACAATGATAAATAGTATTATTCAAAATTCAAACCGTCCAAAATAAATAGTTGTCACTCGTCAGTAACATCTTAAAATAATAAAATTTGTTCATTTTATAATACAAAATTATAGAAAGTTAGAAAATTTAGGACTTCAACCAGAGACCCCTAATATAACCTTGGTCTTGAGGCCCCGGTGCAATGCACCCCCTGCACCCCCGCTAAATCTGGCATTGATAATCCTACATTATATTATAGAGATAGGTATTAACTATATAAGTATACATTCTATATTCTATATTTTAACTATATTAACAATCTTAATATAACTGTTGAAAACATAAACTGTATTTACTTGTATCTGTTCGAATGGCACTTCGAATGTGAACGACTCGTTGTAATATGGATTGAGGGTACACTTTTTTATACTCGTTTTCTTTTTCTTTAACCTTTTTCCATTTTGCATCAAAGCGATCTTCACGTACGGATCTACACAAAACCATATTATATTATTAAATATTAATATATTATACCATGTCCATGTGAATTATCATCGCAAACTAAGATGACGCGAGTATAAAACAATAATTGTACGAATGTAGACTATGGGTTTTGTCGTATGGTTTTTACCTGAGAGTCCACCAACGTCCATTTTCTTTAAGTTTTTAGCTTCCAATATTACTACTGTAAGTTTTCCGGCAGTAGGCACGTAGCGCAACGAGAAGCAAATGTCTCCCAGCTTGTTATCCTGAAAAAGGGCAAAACAGATAGTTTTAACTTCGAGGCGTGTTTGTAGGTATAATCGTTCGAATCGGTACAAAAAAAAAAAAAACAATCCAATTTTCTAAAAAAAAAAAACAAATTGATTTTTTACACGGGAACTTGTACTAGGTAATACAGCATGTTCCAAATGATTTGTGCCACTAGATGTGAATTTTGAATCTAATGATGTTATATTATTATTATTATTGTAGGTCTTAAACGCTTTGGAGTATTCAAATTCTAATCCACTATACCTAAGTGTTTTGACATACTACGCTATATATAAGGTCTAGCACCCACTGCTCTATATAATATAATAATAAAAACAGTAATATTAGTATAACAACAATTAATTAATATAATATTTACTATAGGTCAATATATATAATATAATATGTATTATAGGCTATTCGTTATAGAACTTAATATTCCGTTTATAATACTATCCACACTATATTGTGCCTGGGTGTTTTGCGTCCAGGTTTTATCAATACGATATCGTGTTTCATAATAAAATATTAAGACATTTTTTCAATTCCGATTAATGATATGCACTTAAGATTTTTAAGCATATATAACATAATACAATATTTGTAAATTGAAAGTTAAAAAAAATATAGTACACATTTTTTTTACTTTTTAAAATTATTAGTCGCACAATAAATTTGAATTTGATAGAACTATTGAAATATTAGTTAATGAAAAACTAAAACATCAAGGTTTAACTTTCGATTCTCTATACGGTTTTAGTAATATTTTATTCATAAAGAACACATCGTATATATACAAAATTAGCGTAATATAGTATTATTAATATTTTATTCAGCGCCATTAAATACCTACAACACAATTATACATACTATATAATATATATTCTAATAATATTATTTAATACTCTGATCCTAATTAAATCTAAAAATAATATCATACCGTTGTTTTTGTACGTAAATGTTACTCAATGTCTATGTACAAAAACATAACCTTTAGATCATAACAATATATACGTGAAAATTTGCATGTTTCCAGAGAACTACTGTATAAAATAGTTTCGCTCACACTTGACATTGGTATCAAAGGTCGAACAGTGTCGATGGATGTACATTTGTCATAAATAGTATTATGGATGATAGGTACACCAACACGTTGTACAGTTTAAACTATTGGTTTTAACATGATAAAATATATATTTGTTGGTTTTCGGCGGAAACGTACTAGCTAATATCGAATTAATGTGTATTATATATTATTTTCATCTCTGCCAATGAGTAATTAATGAAATACTTAAATGATTTTTATGCACGCATGACCCATATTCGTTTTGAATAGTAACAGCTGAAATGGAAATAGTTTATTTCGTATTGCGTTCAGACGGAATGTCGCCGTCTGATTATAAAATGGTATTAAACAATAAAAATAAATTTTTAAAAACACAGTTAGGTAATGAGAACTATAATACTATAAGTTAATAGCTGTCTCGCCATTCAATATTGCAAAATGGTTGAAACATTATGACATGTGTGTCGTTAAACGAAAATTATCAATGTACCTACCGATAGTATATTTTGTATGTATTATATTAATAATTTTAGTAATGTTTTATACTTTTATATTATGATTATTGAAGTTCATAAGACATCAAGTAATAAACTATGTTTTTAAAATACGTACTTAAGGTCACTCTATATTTTGGGTTTTCATTGAAATATGTTGAAAAATGTCAAATAGTATAGCGATGCATAAAATTAAATATTTTGTAGGTACGTCATACAATTTTCGTACAAGGACATACGAAGAACACATATTTTATCGAATATATAATATTATCTATAATAATATCTTCTTTGATATAAATTATAAATGCATATAATAATTGTACTATTTGTTGCTAGTACTTCATCAGTTCTGGTACATTACAATAATTAAAAATTGTGAAAAATGTATAAGTACAAAATAATGTACGAGTAGGTAAAAGATTATCAGTAAGTATAAGACGTATACACAATAATTATGCTTGTTTAATAGCGTTTGACTACCATGTTATCCTCTGTATACGGAATTATGTATTACTGATAACAGGAAGACGGCTGTTTATAATATTTAATCTGTGGAAAAAAAATGATTTACAATTCAGAGTAGACACTTAACCGTAATTCAAAATTCGTGAAAACGGTGGAACAGGAACAGTTGGTTATGGTAAACGGCAGTGAGTAGTTGGTACGGTTTGTATTAAGTTCATTCTCGGTGGTGGGGGTGGGGGTCGTTTAACTTTAGACCATTGATACCAACTCTGCGTCCGCGACACTCGATCACAACAACAATAATATTAAATATAACGTCAACGCTAGTCGTCGACGAGGGAAAACCGTGAAAAAGTCACGTCCATTTTCTCTCAACGAGAAAAACTGTCAAACGCATGAATATCTAAAAAAATATTCCTAGAACATCGAAAACAAAGGATTTAAATATAAAACTGATGTATATATATAATATATATTTATATATATATATATATATAAAAATAATAATAATAACAATAAATAAAAATCATAATATTAGCAGAACACCACAAAAACACGAGACACAGCACACATTTTGGTATGACACAGGGCTATATTTCGGCTGAGGAGGCCGTCGTACTTACGTGAGTATATATTTTTTACATTGTTGGTTTTCGTGGTGCACCGTGTTCCAAAAAAATCGGGTCGATTTTTTGTATTCAAACCAAAACAATACAAACAGAAAAAAATAACAAAATACAATGCTTGCGAACAACAATAGATAATAATATGAAAAAAATGTAGATGTAAAGAAGAAATAAAATATTGCAACAATATATAGGTATATATAATATAAATGTAAGTATAAATATATAAAGGGTGTTTTTTTTTAATCCGAACATCAGAATATTGCAATATATAGTTTGTGAAATATTTGTAATTTTAGTTTTATTTTTCTGGAAGCTTTTAACCATAAACTATTCTAGATTTAGTAGGTAAGTACTCTGAATAAATTAGAATAATGTATAGTATAAAAAACAATAATAAAACAAAAATTACAAATATTCTTTGAAACATAGCCGGTTAACTTTAAAAAAAAAACCCCATACATACATATACTGCACATCACACACACACATATATTATAATATAACTAATAAATATAGGTATATTTGTACATAATATCATATATATGCGTGTGTAATAATATAATAATATATAGAATAGAAAAGTATTGCATGCTCGTTTTATACGAAAATCACTGATCCCAAAATTAACCAATGAATTAATTAAGTAGATAAAAATAAGGATTAAATTCAAACAATAGTTAAATATAAAATAAATATGAATTAGAGAATAAAACTAATATTATCTACCTATATGAAAATAGCCATGAAATAGTGTATTTTTCCTGTCCGCTGTAGATAGGTAGGTATGGAAAATTGCACATGGTATTAATACTGATAAAGAGTTGTACTAATTGGATATTATGATCCGATTGACAGTGGAATAAAATATTATCATAACAATATAATAATTTGTCTTTTAAAATGTTGTAGTTAGAAATTAGTATTTTACTCTGAAACGCTCACAAACGGAGGAATACTTCAATCGATTTTGATGAAGTTTTTTTATTATGAAAAAATCATAAGTTACTTTTGCATGTACATAATTAGTACGACAAAATAATAATAATAATAACAATAATAATATGTTACTTATGGACAAGAACAATATAATAATATAAGAAAAGCTTATTATTAAAATACAATATAGACTCTTATAAAAAAATCGCCACGATCGCTTTTTATTACTGACCTGTCCTCCTTCTCCTTCGACCGACTGCAGTTCTCTCCATTCTTCGATCGTCTGGGCCAAATCGATCTGACACAAGGGCACTTTTACTTCTCCTATCTGATCGTGCTTGGAGAACCGGTCGAAATCGAAAATGGCAAATACCAAAGTCTTGTTCATCGCATCTGCATAAGGTATCCCCTGAGGGATAGCGGAAGGAATACAGATAAAATAATGTTTACTTATAACTTATAAGTTACAACACGTTTATATATACGCATATACTGAAATTCAGATACCTATAATACTGTGCATGCTTATACTATAGGTAGGCAATGGCGTAATTGGGAGTATTTTTTTTCGGGGGAAGGACAAAATAAAATGGATATTTTAAATTTTTATCTATTTGTGGTTAAAAATATAGTGGTGGGGGAAGGAGAAGTGAAATCCTTTTACCTAACAAATAATTTACCAATATTATAAATCTTATAATGATAAATTAGTAATTATATAAACATTGAAAAATAATATTGAAGTTCAAGAATAATGCTTTAAAAAAAGTGTTGCAATATTCTATGAATTAGAGCTTAAAGCAAGGGGTCAAAACCTTATCTTTACAGACACTATATAAAACTATAGAGATCATCTGCCTCCTTCACCCTTTGATCACAGCAGATTACGCCTATGTTTAGGTGATTAATATTTGATTTTGGGTACGTTCATTCGTGATAACGTTGGAAGATGATAATAATGAATAAAAATACCCACGTACCTTAAACTGGAATGTTTCGTTAAAGACGGGATTCAGCGTTTTTCTGTGCACTTTTGTTTCGAATTTCTTCTTTTTGTCCGGCAATAAGTAGACTTTGACGTACGGGTCCGAAGTACCTCCCATATCCAGGGCCGGCAGGTCTTCCGCTTGGATCACGGTCACGGAGAGAGTGTTGCCTTGAAAATCGTATTCCATCTGTAACATGTGCATTGTTTTTTGCCCCATGCCTCCCGATTAGAAAAAAACTCGGACGTATGGACATATTATTACTGTGCAGTTATACCTTGAACTGTAACCTTCCCAACTTTTTCTCGTCCTTCGTACTGTCTCCTTCCTCTGCGATTTCCTCCGCATTGTCAGCCAATTCTTCCATGTCTGGTTGTATCTGAAAAATAATTACCAAAATTATACTTCCGGCGATATAAAATATTTATTTTTCTCAATCGGCTATAAATGTTCTTAATATATTATAGTGCTTTGAAAGTAGAATTTGTATACATTTGTATAGTATGATCCGTCTTTTATTATAGAATTCTATAAATAATTTAATATGTTTAACGAGTTTAATTTTGAATATATAATCGAATGGAGCTACAGTGTTAAAGATCGATATATGTATAATTTTTTTAATTACTTCCTGTGGATTATAATGATTTATAGTTTATACTGGTATCAAATATCATAAAAGCCTCATAAATTATCATAAAAATATCACGAAGACTAAAATGTTCTAGACTCTAGTCTTCATGAATAATACATTATAATCACGTTCTTTTCAAAATTAATTAAACGGATAAGACTATATAATTTATTTTATGTGGTTATTCTGAACAATAGTGTCGAAAACGGGGTGATTAAACTAAAAACAGATCATTGTGGTTAAGCCAGTGGATTTTAGGATTTGATTTTTTACAGGGCATAAACATCACACATTTTTTTTTGTTGATATTTGGTGAAAAGTGCCTGTAATATCGAAATATATTCAAATGCTTCGAAATCAGTACCATATAATATAACCAACATGGCCTCCTGCCCCCCCTCTCCCCACTACCTTTAAGTCGTTATTGGATTATGATGTCTAATTTTTTTAGAAATCCTTACTTTTTCTTTGTAGGCTGAACCCAATAGTTGGACAGCTTTTAGATCCACGACGCCTTTTCCTTTTTTGCCATCTTTTGTTCTTCGCTTCCTGAAGAATCTGTGTATGCAAAAGCCCACGAATCCGACAGCTAGTAATACTACCGCTATATACACATTATATGATATAAGTACAAATAATTAAATTAACGAAGTTATTGTACGAAATATATAAATTTGTTTGCATTAATTTACAGAAAACTGTTGCTGACCTATTATTATAGACCAAGACGCCCATGGTGGCATTTCCGAACTATCCGTCGGAGTCAAGGTGTTTGGCGTGGACGTGATGAACGGTATGCTCGGCGTCCTCAAATCTTTTTCTGAGAGTTTAGTTTCTGCACATAAATAAAAATTCAGTGGAATCAGTAAGACAAAATATAGCACTATTTTATGGCATATAGTGGCCTACTTATACATTCGTTTTGTCCAATTTACGACCTAACAGAGCAATATATTGTGTTTATTTCGCACTAGCCACGGTATGGCGTGTGTGTTTCGTTGGGGGGGGGGGAAGAAATAGTAAAGGGAGCTTATGATTCCGTCAAGATATATATCAAGGCTTGCAATAAAAATTTCCGTAAAAGCCGTTTCAATATAAACTTCCTCTTTTGTATTATTGACCCGTCGCAAAATGCGAGACACGCGCTTTTGTGACATTTTTTTAATGTTATGTATTAGGTGCGCGCGTGTATTATATAGATTATAGGTATAACTATAAAACGAGTCCAATTATTTAAAAAGTTTCATTTATGTTTAGTTATTTTTAACGGACAAATCGTGAACGAACGGAAATATAATAATTTATAATAACGAAGCTTGTATATTATATAGGTTGGTGGTAGTATACGTGTAAGCGACAGGCGCTTTTTGAAAATATCAATAAATCATTTCCAGTATATTTCTTAAACAGCGTAGCGTATTTTGAAATTTGACGGGGTCGTAATGTAATAATATAATCTATATGTGAGATGAAAAATAGCGGCTGAGACCTTAGATGAACTTATCATTATTATTTTACTTCACACGTGACTACATGGTTTTATATAGGATGTAGCATTTAGGACGTGTCCAATGTGTAGGTAGTAAGTACTGTGTAGGTTGTCAATTGTCATGTACTCACTTAAGACGTCTGCGTTTTCCAGCTTGGAACTCATTGTCGTCTCGGCGTATCCGGTGCCGTCCAGGACAGGCGTACCCTGTCTGGCTGACTGGTCGAGTCCCTGGGCCGACGTACCGCCAATTGTCTTATTTTCGCCGATTGCCAGACTCGGAGGCGACGTACCCGATTTGTCTGCTGAATCGGATCCATCGGTCGACTTGTCCACAGGTGCCATATTTTATCCTGAAATGAAATACCATTGTTATGAAAACATTTATGAGAATGGTAGTAAACACTTAACCGATATCCATATAATATAGGTACCTAGGATATATTCATAATATATATTATATATTATATAGGTAGGTAGTATAACTAAATCGAAAATTTATTTAATTATTTATTATTGACTATTTTGATATTATATAACCATGGTATAATCAAAATTCGACAAATATACACACGGTTTGTCAATGATAATATTATATTTGACCTATGGTATTTTATTTTGAGTGTCTATACCAAAATATTTAACTTACAGCTATTCCAATCATTCTAATCCACAAATATTTGTCTCATAGCTAACGCTCCCTGGTACGTTAGTGACCACACGCTACACCTCCACCACCTCAACATTCAAACAATACACATACTCACATTCCATTACTTATATGAACAATTTCATATAAACATTTATAATCACCTATACCCTCTTATTTCCAATCCTGTTTCTAACACAGTACCAGAAGGGATAAAATCCTACTCACCCGTTGTCTCAAAAGAAATTGGCTACGTATTATAGTATCCTCTTTACATAAAAAATAAAATAAATTCCTGAGTACCTACTATATCTGATGTTGTGACGTAAGACGTTTCCTTCATTGATGTGAACATGTCTTGGATTTATTTAAACAACAATTTTAGTCATTGTATATTTAATTTATTTTTAACTAGGATTGTATATATTTTCTACTTTGAATAAAATCATGTTTACGCTCAGTTTTTGTTGTAGTTTCCCGAACTACTGGTCAAAACCTGTAAATCTTCAAAGTTAGGTCATTTATGGCTTTCATTACACACGTGTTCTATGACATTCTTATGACATTTTGTAAAACGCATTGAACTTTAATAATGTGTAACAGGGTTTACTACACTTTGTAAAGTAATAAGCTATAGTAAATAACTCAGTAATTTAATTTCATACACGACCAGGAGAAACGGCGTTTTCGAATATATATATAAAATTCCGTAGATGTTTTTTCTTAATTTTTTTTTTTTTATACCAGTTCTTCTTTTTATTTGTAGTGGTCGGCCTTCAATACCATACAGACAAAGATATTAGCTACCATATAGGTATTAGTATAATATTAGGTACCTATATAAATGTATTATATATAGTACAAAATACCTACTTTTAGTGCGAATTTAATATTATTTAATTTAAGTATTAATACAATTTTTATAGAAGTATAATACAAAATGACACACCAATAATGTGCCCTATTTTTTCCTTTAATAATTAATTTAATCAAATTTCTGGTGTTTGAAATTTTCGATTATTTTAAATACTCTATATTTTTAATTATTGGAATTGTTATACTACATAAGTAGTTTTATGTGACGATAGGTATAAAATTATTTTTTAAATGAAATGAAAACCAACCTTTTTTAGTGTGAATTGTTCGGCTGATGATTTTTTTGGAAATGTTTATGCATTTAAATCAAACTTTGAACTAGTAGTTTCTGAGTTATTAAAATGTAATACTAAGAATAATAGTCCTTAAAAATGGTTTTATAAAACTATAAAATATATGTAATAAATATTTAATTTACAAATGTGTAGGTACCTACTTGTTAGTTGTTATTAATACTTAGACAACTATCACAAAATATTAAATGTTGATGATAGATTCATAATAAATACTATATTCTTTTAAAATTACTATAGCCCCCATACCTATCCCTTCCAAACGTATTACCAGACATATTATTCTTAGGACTTAGTACACACAGTTAAGCAACTCAAAAACTACTCGCTCGAATTTAGATTTGGATATTTAATTTTCAAAAAAATCATTTACTTAATAATTTACAGGAAAAAAGGGCGATTTTCATTTGAAATGTAAAAGTCGGTATCACCACAGTTCCTCAATGTAACACAAATACAAAATCTAGGTATTTGAATATATGATGCTGAAGTAAAAACTTAAAAATTACAAAAAATCAGAATTTTAATAAATTTATAATTAAAGGCAAATTGGGTTGAGCATAGTTGAATCACTCTGAAGGTAGTCAACTGAAGGTCTCATATGTTTATGCTTGACAATTTTTTAGTTCTAGTAGTATTCATTTTGAAAATATTATTAATTTATAATTTATTTATTCAATAGTATTAGCAAAAATAGTTTGAAATGGTTATTATATTAAAATCATATTGTAATTAAAAATATTTAAGTGCATCATTCTAATTCTTAATTAATAACTATTTTTGCATTAATCAAAAATTATTCTGTGAACCATAATCAAATGAACGAGATCAATATAATTTATTTATAAAGATACCAATTTCATTTCATTCAGTAGCATACTTTATTATGATATTTAAAAGAAAAAAAATTCTCGAAAAAAAAAAACAAAAAAGTTTCTGCCGAAACCAGGGATCGAACCAGGGACCTTTAGATCTTCAGTCTAACGCTCTCCCAACTGAGCTATTTCGGCTTCATGACGTCAACATGATTTTGAGATTATTTAACAATTACGCAATAAGTACCTTCTAGATTATGTCGACTAGACAGTAAAACACAAAATTGATAGCTTAGGTATAAATTGAGTTTAGTTTGAGTTGTAGCCAGGATTATAATATGTGGGGGAGGGAGGGGTTAAGTAAAAATTAAATTATGTTTTCTACAGTTTTCATGCATAATTAATACATTTATTAGAGGAAAAATGTCAATGTAGGGACGGGGGTTTAAACACCCAAAACCTCTCTGGCTTCGCCGCTGGTTGTATCTATTGAGTATAGAGTATAAACTATAGATTGTAATGTCTATAGTAGTAGTAGGTAATGCTTTATTGTAAATTTTTTTTCTTTCCAAAAGAAAGGCCTGATTTAGGCATTTTGTGGCCTTAAGCAAAATAAAAAACGTCTCCCCTTGTCAACAGTAGTGACGTAGTGTTTATAGCCCCCCCTCCAAAAATGAGCTATATAAAACAAAATAATAATTTATATCAATTTAGTTTATACTTATAAATGTTCACAAGCATAATTATAATGTTATACATTTTTATCTCTACAGGCTACAAATTTCTTGTACCTATTATTTATTAATACACATACATATACACATTTAATATACATTATTGATACCTACTGAAAACAAAATAAAACTTTTTTTTTCTTATACAGTAGAACTTCCATATAACGGTCACTGAAGGGACTGTAAATAATGACTGCTATTTAGATGTACCCGTCCTACAGCTACAGAATAACACTAGGATAACATTCGACGGGACCAAAAAAATTGACCGTTACATAGAGGTGGCCGTCCTATAGAGGTGACCGTTAACGGAAGTTTTACTATATTATATTTTATTAACTGTAACAACTCATAAACAATACATTTATAATAGAAATAATAATTATTAAGCTATTTTATAATATTACTTTTCTTGCTTTTTTAAAGCAAATTCATTTATTATGTCATAAAAGCTTATAGAAGATGTAAGATCGCTTTCTATAGATAGTAAACCTAAGTTATTAATTCTTTCTTATTAAAAATAGACTTTTATTTATTTTAATTTACATTTTATTCTGCAAAGGATTAATTATTATAATTTTTTTTTGAAATATATATTTCTTATATTTATTTTATACGATGATAGCAGTACTCTAAAAAAAAAAAAAATAATGTTCATAAAAATCCTCTAATAACGGAGGCCACAGGTATATAGCCTATCCTGCCTTATGGTAAATTATATGACCCTGCTTCTAACCTATCAATAGTTATATTATTTAATATATAGTATGACAGGTACCTACTTTCTATTGTTGCAAAAAGTACAAATTACATATGAAAAACTAAGTAAGAAGATTAAGTGAAGGTACCGTATATACTTGTAGGATGCTGGATGGCTATATATAATATTATAATATAGTCCAGTCAATAGGACTTCAAAAAAAGCGTTGTCTTACAAAAAATACTTAAGTTTTGAAACTTGGCGAGAAGTTTCGTCTCGGGGCACTGATTGACCAAAAAAAATGCGCCATTTCTCATAGAGGTCCGCAACCGTCCGCTGTTTTGGATTTTAGGTGACTTTTTTCACTTTTTACGGTTTTTTTGCAATATTTCTGAAATTATTAAGAGGCTGTCAGCGCACTATTTGTTTTCTCTCTCTGGCTCACACGCAACATAGACAAAATGCATTTACGCAAAATCATTTTTTCTATGTGTTTGAGTAATCTTAGAGTAAAGTCACCCATGGCAAAAAAGATAGAGAATAATACTTTTGAGAGAATGACATATCGATTTGTCTAAATATTGTCTCAAAACAATTTAAACATTTTATTTTTACATATTTAACGGGCTTGCGTCCAGGCAAAAAGGGTACATATAAAATAATAATATACAATATACTCAATATACAAATCATTAAAGATATCATTTCTATTAAATAAGAAGAATAAATTAAATTAACTTAACAAGCTAAGGAAGTGGGGGTTCTCATTTGCTATTCTCATAATGCGATTAATAGGTTCATTGGACATGTAATTAGTTGAACAGAGAAGGACGTGAAATGGAATAGAATTGCGAATTAAATGTGAAAGCACTCTAAAATGAATTAGGGAGAGAAGAGTTGGGGCGTCGATATCCAAAGAAATAAGTTTATTGAGGAAGGAAGTGTTTTGATAATATTGACTGTCAGCTAATGAGGATAGGTTAAGTTTAGACAAGACAGGGGAATAATCACATAAAGGGCAAGGAATTTCTAAGGAGTAACTTGCATAATTGAGAAATTTCCTTTGGACGCCTTCAAGTTAAGGACACAAATCACTACAATGTGGATCCCAAACTACTGAACCATATTCAAGAATTGATCGAATGAGAGCACAATAGAGAGATTTGAGTGAGTTAGTAAATTTAAACTCACTCGAAACTCTTCTAATAAACCCAAGTAACTTATAGGCTTTACATGTAATGCTAGTTATATGTGCGCGTGGAGAAAGGGAAGGCGTGAATATAAAGCCTAAGTCACTTATAGAGTCAACAGATGAAACTCCAATTCCATTTATTAAGTAGGTATTGATTATAGGAGACCGAGTTCTGGTGAAGGACATCGAACGGCATTTACCAATATTAAGAGTTAGGCCTAGGGATTCACTCCACGTGACAAACCTGTCAAGATCACTTTGGAGAAGTGAACAATCTTCTGCGGTTCGAATAATCTTATACAATTTCATGTCATCTGCGAAACATAGCAGACGGCTGTGGTGTAGTACAAATTGAGCATTATTGACGAAAAGGGAAAAGAGTAAAGGTGAGAGATGACCTCCTTGGGGCACACCCGGAGTGGCAATAAAGGGTTCAGACCTAACATCAAATAGCTTCACCCACTGAGGCCTATGTTTTAAGAAAGATTCAAACCAAGACAGAAGATTGGAGTATGTGAAGGAGAACTTTATGGTTAACAGAATCAAATGCCTTGGAAAAATCAGTGTAGATAACATCAACCTGGGCACCAACATCGAAAGAACTAAATATATAATTCCAAAAAGTGATGTTACATGTGACAGTAGACCGTCCAGGGCGAAAGCCATGTTGCTCATCAGCGAGTACTGAACGGTTTACTGACGGTTGTCAGTTAATGTCATTTAAAACCAGAGCTTCAAATATTTTGGAGATGTGGCCAAGTATAGCAATAGGCCTATAGTTTTCAATTTCAGAAGAATTGTTAGATTTTGGAATAGGGGTTAGTGAACTGATCTTCAAGATATCCGGCAATATTCCTTGGTCTAGAGATAGGTGGAAGAGAACCCAAAGCGGGAAAGAAATAACATGCCTTAGGTTGTATAAAGTCACCTGAAATACCATCTGGGCCTATTGATGAGACATTACGAAGGCAGGTTAGTTTATGGAACACATTGCGTTGGGTAAAGCTACAGTTGTTTGGTAGATCGAAACATGTCATGTCTAAATTGCTCGAGTCAACATCAATTGAGGAATTAGTGTATACTGAACTGAAATGAGTATCAAATAAGTTGACAGTCTCTTGCTCTGAGGAACTAAACACACCATTCAAGGATATAGATTTGGGTACAGTATTATCCGAGCGACTTTTACGAATAAAATCCCAGAATTTGTTAGGATCCTTAATTAGGGAGTTTTCTGTCCGTTTTACAAAAGCTCTATGACATTGTCTAGACAAATATTTACATTTAGCACAAGTAAGGGACAAGTAAGCTTTGTAATCAAGAGCATCAAATAAAGAATTAAATATGGCATGAAGTTTATTCTTATAGTGAATTAGATTAATTAGCTCTTTAGAGACCCAAGAAGGGAAATTAGATTTCCTGTAGGTAACTTTTGGAACAAATCTCAATATTTATGTATGCAGGGCATCCATAAATAAGTTAACTGCTGAATTAACACCGTGTGTCAGTGAAGGTTGCCTGCCAATCAAAGGAAGCAAGGAAGGAGGATATCAGTGGGTAGTTAGCTTTGTGGAAGTTGTGGTAAGAATGGCTGCTATTGAACTGATTTGGGCATGAAGTATGGCCAAGAGATAAATGCAGTGGTGGGTGATATGAGACTGGCGTGACAAATGGGTCAGGTGAACAACTAATGTTAAGTTTATCAGTGCTGCTGAAAACAAGGTCCAACAGTGAGTTGAACCTATAATAAATAAAGTTTTTTTGGTAAAAGTGGTGATATGCGAAAGTTTCAGGCACACATAGGACATGGATAGGGGAATGTGAGGAGTAATTTAGGATTTGTGCATCATTAGCCCAGTTAATATCAGACAAATTAAAGTCGCCAAGAAAAATATAAGTATGGTTAGGAAACTGGAGGATATAAGTCTCAACTGCAGACATGTATTGTTCATCTGTTAAAAGAGTGGAATTGGGACGAATATACACACCCTCAATTAAGATACTTAGAGAACCAACAGTGGCTACTATAACATCATTTAAATTTACAACATTTTTTTATTTATTTTGAAAGTCGAATACAAAGTCAAATAATAATAAAATATAAAATCGATGTCATTCCCTCAAAAATATTATTCTCTATCTTTTTTTGTAATAGGTGACTTTACTCTAAGATTACTTAAACGCATAGAAAAATGATTTTGCTTAAATGCGTTTTGTCTATGTTGCGCGTGGGCCAGAATAGTGCGCTGACATCCTCTTAATATTATCAACATTTTTCAAAACAATATTTTACTCACCTTCTTTTCTAAAATATCTGTATCGTATTTAAATGTTTCTCCCAGAGACTCAAGATTTTTTTTTAATTCGTAATACAGCCGATTTGTTTATATCTCCAAGTGTTATTTTCTCTAAAGCCTTGTCTAATACTTTGCTAGCTTCAGTGACGTTGTCTTGATT
>NC_042494.1:107006038-107019614 GCF_005508785.2 Acyrthosiphon pisum
GTCATTCTCTCTAAAATATTATTCTCTATCTTTTTTGTAATAGGTGACTTTACTCTAAGATTACTTAAACGCATAGAAAAAATGATTTTGCTTAAATGCGTTTTGTCTATGTTGCGCGTGGGCTAGAGAGAGAAAACGAATAGTGCACTGACATCCTCTTAACTTTACGCTAAAAACAGCTTGTATAAAAATTAAAGATCGTACAATTTTTTACTAAAAAATTTTAGCGTAAGAGTAATAGATAACCGACAAAGTCCAACGGCCGTCATAGAATGTGGCACCGCGCGCTATAATGACGTGTATATAATATTATGTATATATACAACATTTTTAACTTTTACGGTTTTTTTACAATATCTCTAAAACTATTAAATACAATAAAAATAGCTTAAATGAAAATTGAAGATCGTAAAATGTGTGACAAGAAAGGCTCTATACATTTTTAGCGTACGAGTAATAGATAAACGACAAAGTTCATACGCCCGTCATAGAATGACGTTCGTTATATATGTAATTTCATGATATAATATTTCTTTCATCATTTGTAACTAACCTATGTACCTAATGTACCATTTGACCCTATTTAGATGTTTTTCAGATAATCGGTTTGCTCGTTACAAATGACGAAAGAAAACCGTAAAAAAGTGAAAAATTTTGTATATTATATACCTACCTTCATAATATACACGTGACACGTCATTATAGGGCGAGGCGCCACATTCCATGACGGCCGTTGGACTTTGTCGCTTATCTATTACTCTTACGCTAAAGTTGTATAGAACCTTTCTTGTCACAAATTTTACAATATTTGATTTTTATTTAAGCTATTTTTAGCGTTAAGTCAATCATTTTAGAGATATTGCAAAAAAAACAGTAAAAAAATTTCAAAATCCAAAATAGCGGATGGTTGTGGACCTCTGAAGGATGACACATTTTTTTGGTCAATCAGGTCTCTAAGACAAAATTTTTCGCCAAGTTTCAAAACTTAAGTATTTTTTGCAAGGAAAAAGGCTTTAGTGCTTTACAGCTCTTCAACCCGCGGTCCACCTTGTCAGTACTTGAGGCCGTCCAACACATTTTAAGTGTATCATTTATTAAAATAATAAATCCAGAAGATAATTAACTACACTATTTAAATATAACTTGATATTGCTTAGTGTAAGCACTGAAGATAAGTTACAATTTAAAAAAGGAAAAAGCGTTTATATTTTATTCAATTTTTACGAATTACGAATATTGATGATTTTGAACCATATCTATCTATCAAAGTAACGCTTGTTCATTTGTTGGATTCAAAATTTGGACAGTAATTTATTGAATTTTGGGGTTTTTCAGTGGAAGGACTTCTGAAAGTGCACCTTCCATTATCCTGAGCATGCCTTAAATCTGTATAATATGCATGTATATATTTTATACTAACTATACCAACTATATGTCCATATATTTTTATCATATTATTGTAGAGGATATGAACACGCTCAACGCGCGTCAAAAATAGCAGAGATGCAGATATAATATTATAATTGTTTTACGATAATCCATGTTATGATATTATGATAACATGTGGGTACCTATAATACTCTATAAGTATCTACATAATGAATTATATAATTTATATTATACTGAGCTATCTATTTGTGAATAGACATAATTTTCATATTTATTATTTATTAATATCTATATTATAAATTATAATAAATTATACATATACGACATGACCTAGTACTACCTACCTACCTACTTTCCATAAGCCAGTTATGGCCGTGGTGGGTTTTTGTCGTAAAATGTATTCATCCCGGATATAACCATATGATTTAATATGAATATAACCACATACCTATGAATTATGATTCCCATAATGAACTCTATAAACTACGGGGGTAAAATTACGAATTAATAATACGTATTGATATATTATTATTATGTGTATACCTAACAGTTTTATCCGTCTTCGTGTCATTTCGAAGCTATTCCAATTTGTAATGCCAATCGATACAATAAAAAAAAAGTAGTCCATGCAAATCCAAATTACTATTACCAATCCTGATTGACAGGTATTACGTGACAAATTAACAAAATAATTGTACAAAACAACAACGTTCTTTGACTGCTGAAATTTCCGCATCCGTTTTTTCTCGCGGTTATTATTCAGCACATATATATGGACTAAGATTTGGGGGGGCTAATAGGACTAATAGGGCCTTCTTTGATAATATTGAATAAGCTTAAAAGAAAATGTAGGAAATGTTTGGGAGGGCTATGGACATTTTTGGGGAGGATTAGCCCCTAAATCCCTCTCCCCCTATTTGCACCTATGCGTATAATACAATTATATAATTTCATCAACACACACCTTTATGAAAATGTCGATATATACTTAATTATTATGAAAGTAACGGGTAATGCATATACTGTATTCAATTGAAATTTTAAGAGCATATTTTGCAGAACAAACTCACGCACTCGCTTTTTATTTTGATATGTAAGGTCTTATTAGTATTTGGCTGTGACTACTAGTAACTAGTAACTAGTTGTGACTTGTGGCCATAGTATAGCAACATAAAATCTTTAATATTGAAATAATTTGATGAATATCTACCCACATATGCAAGCCTGGGCAAGTTAATGATAATTTTTAATTGAGTTAAGTTAAGTTGATTGAAAACATTTTAATAAGTTTTAAGTTAATAGTTATCCTAATTTTTTTTCAACTCAATTAAGTTAATAGTTATATGGAAACTTAAAATTAATTTACTAACTTCAGTTAAGTTATCTTTTTTTTAAATATTTAAATAGCCAGTAATATATAGTTTAAAATAATAGAAAGTAAATGCTTATGCAATATAATGTATTATCAATAATAATTTTATTATTTTTACTATTTAATTATTTATAAATTAACGTAACCTTGATAGTTGGATTTGATTAAAAGTAACTTGTTATTTTTAAAGTTTATATCAATAAAAATCAGATAAGTTAAAAATTAAGATAATGAATATTAAATTTTAAAAAGTTAAAATTAACTTAACTTAACTTAAACTTTTTAACTAGTTTATACCCAGACTGCTTATAATGTCTTATTAGATAACAGATAGGTAACTGTATTTGTGTACAAAATTGAAAATATTATATTTCATAACATACGGCATAATTTTTCGACTTATTGCAGGGATTTCTGTAAACAAGTAATAATTATCAGTCTATATTAATAATAATATATAGACTGTATAGCGTTACCTATTTTACCTACTGTTGTACTGTGCAATACTATAAATTATATCGGCAGGTGAAATCATATTAATACAATAATACCTAATTGTAGTTGTACAATTTTTCCAAACAGGGATATATTATATTACTGCAATATTTACAGTACGAAAATGTGTTTGGCAATGATATTATGATTTTACGGATGGCTAATATAGGTAAGTAAATTATATGCAGAAAGTACAAATTATGACTGTTTTGAATAAATATAAATATAATTATTCTTACTTAAAACTACGTGTTTAATAACACCTGCAATGGTATAATAATATTAGCCTCGTAAAGTCGTTTAATTTGAGAGGTCACTTTGCAATTATTTTGGTAAACAAAAATTGATAGGTAAATTTACCAGGTTTAACTATTGTGTTTAATATATTGTATAAATTATATAGGTAATATATATTATAAAACAATATTACAGGGAACGTGATCCTATTATGTGGTCATTTGGGTAGTTTAAGCTATTAATATTAGCATCATATTTATAATACAGTAAAATTTCTGCAGATTAATAAGATGCGCGCAGATTATAATATTTATAATTATTATAACATGGCTAACAGATCTGAGACGGAACTGTCGTCGTCAGGACTTGTCTTCTCGTAATTTTAAAACTGTACCCACAACCAAAGGCGTAGCGTGATGATTTTTTTTGGGGGGCTATAGCCTTTTTTTTGTGGTATCAATGACGCTACCGCAACTGCTTGCGAATTACTTTGTATAAGGGCTATAATGATTCAGGTACAGAACATATTATATTCTACAAATATAACTATGGAAAAATATAAAGGAACAAAATATAGAAAGGACTAAAGAAGCACATTATTAAGTAAAATATAAATAAATAATATTTATTTTAATGTATTTGAATTAAATATTTAAAAAAAAAAACATTTTAAATAGGAAATTATTACTAATTACTATATTATAAGATTTAAACGCCTGCTTTTTTACACAAATATATTAAGAACCTCTTTAGATGTAATATTATTAGCTAAGTCCCTTTCAATATGAAGTAACGATAGATTTTCAAATCTATCATTAGACATGGAATTTCGTAGCCATGTTTGATGTTTTTATTCGCCGCATTACCGAAAACGATCTTTCACAAGAAGCAGAACTTACTGGAATTGTAAGTGCTACTTTTAAAAGCTTATATAAATTTGGAAAAATTTTTTTGTTGATTTCTGATACAATAGCATCTGTGTCAAAATCATCTTTATTAATATAGTTCTTCATAATTAGCATTTCAGCTTTAATAGTTGATCTTTATCAAATAAAATATTCTTCGGATATCAAAATAAATAATAGAAAATGTTTTCAGTTCCCACATATGGACGTATAAGACAGTAAACTATTATACAAGAATTTCTGGAGGGGCTTAGTAGAATTCTGGGGGGGCTATAGCCCCCTTAGCCCCCACCATTCTACGCCTATGCCGACAACCCACAAACATAGAGTATTCAGAAAATGTGATAATAGTCCTGCTATGATTCCTTTAATAATATTTGAATTCATTATACGCTAAATGTATTTTACTAATTAGTCATATCGTTGTGCATAGATTAGATATACATATATATAGAATATAGATACAGTTCAATATGTTACCAGGGATTCAGTGTCAGCCATTTTGTATTAAATTGTTAAATTAGCTTATATTTACGACGGTTACATTATAATACTGTATTATTTTATTGTAATAAATTAACTAATAAATATATGTAAATGGCATAAATCAAAATTAATGTCCGATATTTACTAATACAGTTATACCTACCAATTTTTTATTTGTCATCATTGTCTTGTCTTGTCATCTTTGTTTTGTACGTGTATATCGTTAGATATGTCCTCTTAGATGTTAGAAACTACTCATATAAATGTGTACTGCGGATCTCGAAGACATATTGTGTTGCGTATTTAATCAGCTCTTTGACCGGTATTCGAATAAAGGAGTTTTCAATTATAGGTATGTAGACTATGTATATTTTCAGACGTCATGCACGTTAAAATGTATATCCGCATTGAAACGCGGCGAGGTACACGATAGTAGGTATATATAGTACATATTATGCATAAATTACGTTTGAGTCGGATGTCCAGAGGATCAATAAAGTCGTATACATGTATGAGAATAGTAACGTTTCCGGGTGACGTTGAAAAATTGTCCGTATAAATGCCAATTAGATTCAAACGGCCGGGGGATTTGCTGAAAGGGTTAGAGAAACTCTTTTCATCCACGAAGTATATATACACGGATACTCCACCGGGACGTGCGTTCATATTATGCAGCTACGCGTTTTTTGCCGCTGATAATTAGTAGGTACGTATATATATATATATTATATAATATTATGTATAATTGTATACACGCGGGCACGCTGTTACATTATATACCTACACACCGTTTATATAAAATGTATGGAGGTACCCTACGTGAGTGTAAAGTGCGTGCTTGTCGTCGTTTGGCGTGGTGGATTGAAATCGATAAACCTCGTTGTATAATATTATATATAGGTATCTACATATGCCCGCAGCAGGGAGTACCAAAGTGCGTGTACGTAATTTACGGAGCGCAGTACGAATAATAAAACAACACTACGAGAGAGAGAGAGAAAGCATACAAGTCATACAATTATAATAGATAAAGCCTTAGTTAGCATCTATATTGTTCAATTGTATTGAGTTTATGTGTTACCTACGCACCATACCACTATTATAATTTATTCATATATTTACGTTGTAGAATCGTTGCGTATCCGTTAAATATAATATTTCAAACTTCTTTTATAGCAAACACATGTAGGTATGCACTGTATAATCGGCTTACAAGCGGGGAGGGAATTTTTGGAATTTTGTGGATCTCTCAATAAATTGATGTACTGTCCTATAGTGGTTTGAAACTTAAGACTTAGAAAAATAACTTTCAAACCAACTTTAATTAGTTTAATATGCATATATCTATACGTTCGATATTTGAGTACCTGCAGCGTCTTTAGAAAATCATTACATTTCAAGGATCGGGATAAAATAGACGTTTTAGACTTTAAGCACCCTTAGAAACAATAAACGAATACAATAATTATAGGTACCAGTAGCTAGGGGGTAATTTGGGTAATATGGCTTTATTATCACAAAATGTCTGGACCATTGAACCAAAATACCACTGAACAAACACTATTTAATTATCATATTGTCAAGTAGGAATTATTCAGTAATAAGTTTTATATATTATGTTTATTTTATTTTGTATATTTATTGAAATAATTTTTAATGACCAAAATTGTTTTAATATTTACGCCACTGAGTATCTCTTACGCTCAACACACGTAACGCATAGCGTAATACATAGGCAGTTTGAATAATAATCATAATAATAAATAATAATAATTTAATTTCATATTTTAAAGCCAAACAATAATTTTGAACAGTACGATAATAAGGGAACACGCAACCGGCACGTACTCTCCGGCTCGAGTGTGTGTTGCCACGGCGACGACGGATTGATGTTCGGAAAGTGGTGGCGGTGGTGGTCTGCTATTTCGTTCTCTCGGTTATTCTCTCTCTCACTCTATCCATCTATCTCTCTCGTCGTTTTACCTCCATTGATAAAAATCCAGACCGGTGGTGGTGTATTTCCATCCTTGACGTCACCCGCAAGCGCACTGAGTATTACACATTTTGCAAACACGCCCTTCACAGAAGTAGCAACTACCGCCGACGACAATATTATAAATATTATTCGTCCGTGCAGCCGACGACGGTTTCTATAATATATCGCGCGTCATCGTCAGTTGGGGATTTATAAAGCCATATTTTATTTTTGAAAAGGGGTGCAAAGGCCTGAATGTAAAATTTACCAAGATGTATAATGTTTACCTTCTTAGGTTAGAATAGGTTACCTTGGCAATCCCATTAAATCGTATAATGTCTGTTATTTTTCTACCCTAAAAAGAGTTTGCTGAAAAACATTATTTGTATTTGTATTTTAACCTATCAGTCATACAATAGGTACAAAACTTTGTTTTATACGCATAAAATAATTGGTCATGCATTTATTCAAAACACAATATATTATATTGTATTAGTCTATATCAACTTTAAAGATAATTCAATGAGTTGGTCTATATTTTTAAAGGTTGATAAATTTATATCTTACAATTCTTATCAAAAATATTTTCGTAGGTATCTATACAGTTCTTAAATCATAAAATATAATTTTTAAGAAGGGTATTGTATTTTTGTATAGATAATTACCTAACGTAATAACCTAAACTACTCTAAGAAATCAAATTATCAGTAATTTCATAATTATAAAATAAAATATATGGGTATCTGGCAATGCTATGATCACAATTTATACCTACTGATATTTTGATTCTTGAAGATTGTACTCCTTCCGGATAGGGATGAAAATAACTGAAAGCCTCCTTATTCTCAGGATCCACTACCGTGTATCGTTGTCTATGAAATATTATAAAATATAATGTATGCGTGGATATGATTTGATTTGCTTACAAGGGCAGAATTTGAAAAGTCCTACATGTATGGATGATGGATATAAAAAGGTGACACCCACATAATATCATACATTATTTTACAATGTTTTTTCCAAATACCAAATAAGCATGTGAACGGTACGCGTCATGGGCAATATTGTAAAGCTTAACATTTTAAAATCGATGCGTTGTTATCTCAAGTATCCATCGTGGTATACGTAAGGTGGAAATTCTGTACAGCTATGCATTCAGTTTTTATACGTCTTTAGCGTTATAATAACGCACATCCAGCTAAAATATGACGTTGTATTAAGTCACTGTAGTCTTCGTTATAATGTATAATTTATATTTATAACAGCAAAACCATTAGGTACCTACCTACTGTGTATTATAATAGTTAGTATTATTGTTATTATATATAATTATTAATTGTTAATATGCTAGTTCATATTATAAACCACAAGTAATACGATTTTACACATTTTATGTTATATCTTTTTGAAACACACGTGATCAACCACAATATTATAATATGTATGACATAATATTATGTGTGAATAAAATACAAAACGCACGTGCCATCTCCTTCTTCATTAATTATATACTTTGAATATTTAATAGTAGTTTCGCTCATCAAAATTCACTGGAGAAAAAACTTTAGAATTTCACGTGTATAAGATTTTCTAACATTAATAGTTTCAAAAACTTTATTGTTTTTCAAAGTAATTATTAAAGTGTTTATATTAAGTTATATAAATTAATTTACATATTAGCTAGTGTACCTATTTCAAGCGTTTTTAAAACGCAATACTTTAATTATTGCACTTTGAGCCTTTGACATAGGTCATGCGACGTCATCGACTTGACATATATTATGTAAGCTATCATTTGATGAAGTATTAAAAAATTGTCTTTATTGCATTACATCATCTTAGTACTTCAGCGAAGTTAGGAATATATATTAATGTATATATGTTAATAGTTTTAAAGTGATTTTATGCCCACGCCTAAAATATCGACAATTTCGTACTGTTCACTTAATACTTGGAACACACAGATCCGTGGGGAGCTTTGACCCCCATATCCCTCCTAAATATATCTACCACTAACAAGTTATTTAACTATTTGCTTAAATACAATTTAATATACATATTAACCTAATGAGCTGTCAAAGTTTTCACAGAATTACAGAAAAGTCAACTAAAGAATAGTTATCATAAAGAATTAATATATTATTTTAAAAAAAATTAGATAGGTACCTCCTTATAAGTTATAATTTGTAAGTCAGCTCAATATGATTATTGATTAGTTAATGTTGTTCTTTTAAGATTTTTCTCGAACAATTCCCTCAAAACATATTCAATTGTTGAGGTAACTAAACGCATGCAGTTGTGTGCCCAGGGGTGGGAGGAAAGGGGTTATAACCCCCCAACACACGCACACGCACAATTGTCCCTTAAGTTCCCTAATTTGTGTCTTTAGTATTACCACCACATATCATTTAAATGTATTATTAGTCATTATAACACCCTTCCCCCCACCGTTGAAAATTCTGAATATTCCTGGGCACGCCACAGAACACATTATGCTTATTTCATGTATCTGATTATTATCATGATTTGAAATGGATGCTAAGGATGTAATTTTAGAATTATTCGCCTTTATCAGCTGTTATTTAAAATATCGGCTAAATCTTAAAAATAGCTTTAAAGAAATGTGTTTAATATGAAAACCTGATAAGCCTTGACAATTTTTGTGTAAACCGAGCTCAGTTTATCATCGTTTTTAGATTTATCATTTCTCTTATGTAGAAAAGGTAGAGACTTGCTCACTGCCTCGGTCAACTCTATTATTATATTGAATTAAACTTTACAGAATTTCAACTTTCTTTCTCCTATCTTATTTTCTATCCGGAAAATCAATAAACACATTATAATATGTATAATACTATAATATACATACTACCTATAACCTGCGCTGCACGTTTATTATAACTTGTTATGTGTTATATTATTTGCACTGTATATTTATTTCGATATTTGAGTATTTAGTGTATAAATGTATGTTACCCGATACCAAGTGGAATGTTATATGATACAACTGAAAACGTTTGAAAAACGTCTAAATACATAATATGATAATTATTATTGTTATAGAGACAAATTTAGTAAAATTATAGAAATGTTGCGACGGAAAAAAGTCCTTTCAAAAACATTATTTTGTGATTATACTGCAATGTCACACATGACCGAACGGAACGTTATATATATGTATATATAATATACGTTATGTGTGTGTTGTATAATATGTATACGTAGTATGCTAATTACGTTGCACAAATTATGTCCACTCGAACGGTTGGGGTAATTACCCAAAAGACACGCAACGATTACCATTACTGGCGGTGACAATTAATTTTATTTGCACTGATCTCGTCTTCAAGTCTAAATCATGCAATATTATACGTCTTTTAGATAAAACTGGTATTATTGGCTATTATACGGCGTTTAATATCCTTTATCAGATAATATTCACGCCACAATTAGAAAATAAACCTATGTATACAATAAAACTACTGTTAAATATTAACCGTTTTATTTGTGATTTGTGATTTGAATTTTAAATAATTTGTTTATATAGTTTGTTTGATATTAAGTATTAACCTACGATTGTCATTAAGTATATGTATATTACATTTACACATGTTTTCATGATATTAAATATCATAGACAATTAAACTATCATAATGCGTAAGTTGCTCGTTCTAGAAAAAGTACCTACTTTGTTTGTGTTTGTAAAGAAAATTTAATTTAGATTCAAAGTTTTTTGTTATATTTTAATATATTTCTGATGTGGGTACCTAATACCTATGTAAATACGTTATAGATAATAATCAGTGGTGTATACATGGGAGGGGGCTATTATGATTCTATGTTATATACATTGTATACTTTTAAAATACAGGTTACTCTGTAGTTTGTAGTTTTGTACCATACAAATCAAATAAATGGTTTCAATTTATATTTTAATATGTTACAATTCCCAAAAAATATGGTGGAATTTCGTAGTAAAAATATGTGTTACTTTCCCCTATAGCTATCCTTTATAAATTGATCCCGGATACGCGCTGGCTTATAATATTTCATTATTATTCCTAGTATTAAGCTGTAATGTTTATGACATAACATTTAATTAAAAAAAGTGTATTGCCTCGTTTATGTACGTAGGTTGTAAGTGTTCACTATGTATATAATTGTAGCAGTTATTGGGTAAAGGTCACGGTTACATTTGTTTGAAAATATTGTAAAATAATTTTAATATTTTAACAATAAATATATTTATTGTTGAAATCATTGTTATAATGTTTGTATACATATATAAATTGTACCAATTAACGTGCACGTACATGTAATACAATGCTTGTATAAATAAACTTTTTATATGCGTACTTTACGGTGAACTGAGAAAGGATTGTTTTTACATTACTTCCCTTAGATGAATGTAATACAATCTACCAATCAAATGAAATATTGTTTGATCAAAGTGATTTTATTATATAGACATAATATTATCAATTATTTGGACTCAATTAAGCAGCATATTACAATAAAAATGAAATACTCAATTTGTACTTTAATAAATAAAGTTAATTGGCTTTAATTTTTAATTTACTACGTGACTATTACATCATTATATAATATTATATTGGTACGTGGGGGAGAGAGAGTGAATAGATGGTGAGGATTGGAAAATAACCATTATTAGAACTAATGAATTTCGATTTCTACACGTTATTTTGAAGTGACTGAATTGTATTTCTAAATTGCATTGCAATATCAAATTACTATGAAACTTCTCGACCATGTTATGGAAAATAATCAAAATAGAAAATTGAGAACTGATAATCATAGCAGTACATCTACTTTTCAGTTAACTTTCAGGAAAATTTGGTAAGTTTTACAGTTTTAGGAAAACATTAGAAAAGTTCCCGAATATATAATTATGTATATATTATATTAAGCATATAACACGATTGTTAGACTTAAGTGTTATTAACAGAAAAGTAATAGATGTGTAGAACTAGTAAATACATTCGCGTTGCTTTTAATGCACATCGTAGAGTAATATGAACGTTAAAGAATTAGTTTAAACAAATTCAATTTCGGGAAATACTCAGTGCTAGTTTGTAATATTTTTATAAGTATCAACTTTAACGTTTAGTCAAACCAATCAAAGAAAGCGAAATAAAAATAATCAAGTGAATAATTTATTGGTTATATAGGTACCTATCTATATATTAGTTCAATATATTGACTCCTTAGAAACACTCCATTAGAGAAAATCTACCTACTATAAGGTATCCTCTCCGTAATCTTCCTTATTACCAACATCCTCTCACCATGTTTAATCACCCTGGGTCACTTATAATATGCAGTACTTTCAGTGTTCGGAACGTTCACTAAAAAAATGAACTCGTTCACGTTCACGTTCAGTCCTTAAAAAAGGAACTAGTTCACGTTCACGTTCGTGTTTTTTTCAAACGAACGCGTTCATGTTCACGTTCTTTCAAAAAATGAACGCGTTCATTTAGTTTTTATACATTTTTTTTGTGAATCATTTACCTGCTGTAAAGGCTCAGTCAAACAGAGGATGACTTTTTGTCCGGCAATCAAAAAATGAATCCGGACTTTTTGTACCCGGACTTTTCGTCCGTCATTGTTTATGGGTACGTGGACCGTGGTGGGCAAGCCATCTTTATATTATTTTACAGTGCCCGCGCGGGCAGCCCGCTTTCTGTTTGACCGAGCCTTTAATAATATACAACTCAAGCCAAAAATAAAAATACTATTTAGACTTATATATAATATAATCTATATAATAAAAAAAAGTGGCCATTTCTCAAATAACGCAGTTTCTTGAAAACTACTACTCAGATTTTCTTGAAATTCAACATAGATATTCAGTTTGAGCTCATAAGTATCAGTCTGAAGTCAAAAATGGCCTAGGTATTTTTTAACGATCACCAGGGAGTCAGAAGTGTAAATTCATAAAAGAAAAATAAAGAGTGGCCAATTAAAGGTCAAATTATAATTTATAATTGCCATAGCAACAAAATAACAGTAACAATTCATTTTTTTAGAAAAAATAAATCAACAATTTATTATTAAACATATAATATCACGATATATATGCTCAAAAAGAGGAAAACCGGAGATGATCAACTTACATAAAAAAACTCACGTAAAACAGTTATTATTTTATTATTTACTACGTCATTACCAGGCAACAGAAAAGTTAAGATAGATTTTGAACACCATACACCGAATATTAAAAACGAATTGATCAAAGTTTGAGTCATATGGAGTTGGAACATTTAACGGGAAACGAAGTGCACGGGATCAACTAGTTAATTAATATATTTTATAAATATATTTATTAAAGGGTAAATAAATTGAACGTCTTAAAAATCGATCAAGTTCGTTAAAAATATCTATTTTAATAGAACGAGTGACGTTCACGTATCGTTCACTAAAAATGAACGTGAACGCGTGAACGTACGTTCATGAACGACGTTCTTTCCAAACACTGAGTATTTTATTTTATAAGTTAAACTAAATAATGTTCGAGTACAGAAACAAATGTATTAAATATTTAAAGGTACCTAATCCCGGCATCCCGCCATGAAGTGATATTATTGAATAGCTTCTTCAATCAAGCCAACCATGACCTATTATGTATCCCTCCATTGTGATTATTGTAATATTTTTTTATACAGATTGTACAAATTAAATAAATATGACAAAAAAAAA
>NC_042494.1:107022140-107049006 GCF_005508785.2 Acyrthosiphon pisum
CGCTTGTTCTACCTCTTTTATGAGTTCATCATATCTGTATCGCTTATTAGAGCACTGCATTAACTTTTTGTAATTTCTTTAAGTTTTAATTCAAATTTAGTTTTAAAATCAGACACACACATTTCGTTAGCCATTGCTAAAGACGTACTAATATAAGCTCACAAAAATACGAAAAATAACCTAACTACAGTAACAACGGTACAATATTGTATCATTTAGATAAGGTTTATTTTGTGTACCTTTAATGTAGGTAACGAGTTGATAAAATACGATAACAACGATAAATTAACAAGATACGTGGGGTCATTTATAATCGTAATAAATTCGTACGACAAAAATCACTATTTATATTTAATATTATAGAACGTATATAAGACACTACGGTTTTGCCATTACGATAAAAGTCAGTATACGGTTTTGCCCAAATGAGGTTGGCCATAACTAGGTTTGCCCGGTCAAAAGCCGAAATATGACATTTTGCCCAAGGATTGTGGGCAGTTCGCGTTTTGCCCGGGCATTTCTGAGGTTTGCCCGATTTTGGCTTTTGACCGTAATATATATAATGTACAATCACTTACACCTAAGAATGTTCATTCCTATTTTTCCTTTAATAATGCATTTTTTTCAAATTCTGATTTTTGGAACTATTAAATAATAAACTAAAGGGTTATATTTTAGATTTTCTATTTCATTTAAGGAGTACCCAGTGGCGATATCAACTTATTTTCTTAAAATGAGGAACACTCTTTTTTCGGTAAATTGTTAAGTACATTTTTTTGAAAATGTTGATGTATCCTAATCAAAATTTGAACTAGGTAGTAGTTTTTGAATTTTTTTTTAGCTTTGTGTGATAAAGAAAATATTGTGCCCCGATAACAGATTTTGAAGGTATGGAGACTATGCTGACTTTAAAATTATAATTATCCATGAACATTTTACTACCACCTATAAAATTATAATATAATAAGTCAAATGTTCAAAAAAATCACTCACCTCAAAAATTGTTGCAAAAAAGGATTGTTCTAATCGAGAAAAATAAATTAGTGATACTGTTACGTTTCCTATAAAATATGTATAATATAGCACACCTTTGGAATAGTGTGGTGACATAATTAATTAGGCAATTGATATCATAGGCATGCTGAAGTTATTGCGAAAAGGGTTCACTACCGTGAACACAGTATTACAATTAATCAAACTATAAAAGTCTTGTCACACGTCTCTTTTATGAAAAGTCTCGACATCCATGAGATAGGATACGAATCGACCTGAATACTAAATTATACTTAAACGATACCTAAATTCCACCTTGTATACAGAAAAGTCACCAATACCACGACCACCACCCTTAAGGATATATAAGGGAGACCATCAGAAGAACTCGTCAGATGGTTACAGTATGGGTTAGCAAGTGGTCAGACAGTTAGGGATACTCAAGACACTTGGAGGTCTTATCTGTCACTGTCTTAGCTGAGATCACTTTTCAGAAACACCGCTCACCACTCTATTATAGCTTACTATTGTATTTTCTTATTAAATATATATTAAATAAATACACATTTGATCTATATACATCACGTCTTCATTCCTATATGCATCAATATATCGACAAGAGTTTGGACGTAACAGTCCTATGTAGGACATTCCTTGAATAGTGTAAAAACAATCTAAGTAATTGAAAATACGATCGTGAAGTATACCCGCTGCTTAAAAATTTAAAATTCCAAAAATTAGAATTCATTTCAAAGAAAAAATGTGGTTGAGCATGCTTGGTGGAGCACTTTGTATATCGAATTGTACTGACATATATAATTATTATAAAACAAATCGATAAATACCGTTAAGGTGGTATCAAATCATATTAAATATTTTATTATCGACGAGGGCTTCGTGAAAAAAAGGACCTGTCTTTCAGGACTATCGTTTAACGAAAACACTTGATTTACCAACTTAACGATTTACCTAAAAATCAATCGATGTAGGCAATATGATTATCTGAAGTATATACGTCCGTAAGAATAATGATAATAATAATTATAATACATCGTCTACAATATAATTATAAGAGTTAAAAATTGTATTTATTCATAAATGAGGTGTACCTATTATAGTGTACGTATTACTAAAAATGATTGATCATTTGAAATCTGAAATTGCACGTTAGAATATATGTTATTCGGTAGTTTCTCGTAAATCCTAATGATCTTTATAAGATTGACAATCGTATATTGGAGAAAAATATGAAACTATACGTGTAATTGGATTTGTGGAAAATATTATTGCTATACGGTTTGTTATTCAAATAATAGCGTCCCGAAGATATGATAGATTTTATAATGATAAAACAATAATAACTGTCCACCTCACACAGTTACACGAGTATTGTGCTGCTCCGCATAATTTCATAAACAATATATTATACCGTATCGCATTTCACGTGTTCGTAGATTTTTCTCAACTGAATTATGAGAGACATCACAATAACAAAATAATATGGTAACATATGACGTTAATAAACGCATTCGATGGGATATTGAGAATTTTGAAACAAAAAATGTGTTCGATTTCCTAATTTATTTTCATAAGTGTTTATGACTAATGACTTTATTATATGATTATTACGAGTATTATCGTTATTATTGTAGTTGCACACATAGTGAGACGTCATCAAACCTTGATTTCTTTGCTTAAAAAATTAAAAAACATCATAAACCCTCATGTTTAAATACGTAGCAAAAATATGTGTTGGATGGTGAAAAGTGTTGGTTGTGCGAGGTATACAAATATACATAACTCAAATGTAACCCACCACTAGGTTATATTATCCGCTGGCAACGATTTTATTTTTCCATTTCCCCGAAACTAGAAGATTTAAAACCCCCAGGATTTTGATCATTCAATAGTATCCAAACCCAGATAGTTTGATTTAATGTCGTCGGTTATAATATGGACTTTAAAAAATGAAAGATTTGAGTTTGGGATTTTCAAACCATCGTTTATGATGGCGAATTAAGATTTGTTTAGTTTACAAAACTAGTCGTCTAAAGATTTAGGACGGCTGCAGTGCTGTGAACGCGACTATTGTTATTATATTCTATAGATTATGGATGTATTAAACGATATGTCACGTTGCGAGTGAGTAATGAGAACTCACGTTTCCGTTATTTCCGTCCTTATGTCCTGCTTCTAATACTGCAGAAACGTGTGAACTGACGCGCACGCACTTTCGTTCTCGGGGTCTAATACGTATAATATAATAATATTATAACAGCGATTTCCTCGGTCGATTTTTCGATTAAACTGGCAGCACCGCTTCTGCACAGGCGCGCGCGTACGTGGAAAACCGCACCCGGGGGCCGCACTAACCGTTCAAAACGGGCCGGGAAACGACGCTGCCGCCACTGGCCATGTGCGCACGTTTATATTCGCTTAAAAAAAAACCGAACAGCTCTCCCCGCGAATCGAGAAAATATTATAATATTATGTATGATGCATATATTATTATAGTCCGCTCAAACCCCGAGGCGAATATCTTGTATCTTGCACTACCCTCCGTGGTATAAATCGAAATTTATATATGATTATCGTCATCGAATAATATTATTATACCCTGTACATATCTATAGATGGATCATAATTATAATCTGACGTTTTAATTACATCGAATTTTGCCGTACATATATTTTCGCATACTCTCGTCGCCGAAGGGCTTATACTAATTAGTCACGAAATATAGCCATACCGCTGTTAGTAATAGTATAGTAACACACACGTACATACTTAATTTGATGCGTATTGTTTTTACGGAGATGGGATATGGTTTGAAGTGTGATAAAAACCAATGTGTGTGTGCTGTTCTCATACCACGTGGTGAATCACACTTGGACCCTCTCATTGTTGGACGTAAAATCCTATTGTTTTATAAACCTATGCGTATAATTATATATATATAAGGTATACACTCGCTTCGACGAGTGCCCTCTCAGCTTCGGATGCTCTTCTTGAGCTAGTATCTATGTGTAATGTATATATATATTAATACCTACGTCACTGTATACAATCTGCACTTTTCGGGTAGTATAGAAATTTTCATATCGAGTGAAAAAATATACCAAGTTTATCATCGCGTATAGATTCGTCTGAATATGGGTGGTTTGATTTAAACGAAAATCTCTGCAACATGTTATTATAATATAACTTAATATAGCCGTTTTGGCGTGCACCCTGCCACATTATATGATATTTGGGGTGTACAAAGACACGCGTGTTCGTTTGAAAGGGTAAACATGTTTAATGTACTTTTAAATTTCGTGTACGTCACGCGTGTAATCCATAATATTTTGATCGCAACCAGCCGATAAAATGTTAAATGTGTAATTTCGTATACCGATTTTCGTTCACACCATATTATTAAATGTTAAACGCCACATTTTCATCGGGATAATAAATCAGTAATCACATCGGTTTGTGTATTATTTGATAATATATTGTATTCGTATACCGTACACACTACTGAGCTATTATGCAGGTAGGTACTGGTATTTTTAATGTGCCATCATATGACCCATCTTTAAATTAGTGCTTTTTCTTATAATTTCCCTAGGTTAATTTATTTAGTATTTTATTTTTTCTTCTTACTTCTCAATTCAAACAATTTCTGGTCATTTTTTCATTATGCCTATTATTTTATTAACTCTCAAAATGAATATAATATACCTATCTGTCGAAATTGATATGAAAATAAAAAAAAATGATACGAAAATTAAAATTACTATTGAAAAAAGCGTGTCATTCTAATGGATGGTATTACATTTGAATTCAATAATATCATTATATAAAAAAAAAAACGATTCTGAGTGGAGACGGTTTGTCAGTCTAGTTGTTATTCTTGGTTATTTAATATGTAATTTCCTCCAAGTTTGAACATAAAATAACTATAAAACTGGATTTTTATATTTTTCATTTTTTTTGGTTACAAAATTAACTACTTACGTGGAACTTTGTTTTAGATTTTTAATCCTTATCTGTAAAAATTAAAAGTTTAACATTTTATATATTTTTAAATTTTAAATTTGATAAATGTTGTCAAAATTCAAGCTTTAAATACTTTTAAAAAAAATTGTAACTATTTATTTTTAATATTTTTTAAGTGCTATTATAATAATATATCAGGAGCCGTGTAATAAATTATCACATATCTGACCCAATAATTAAAATTTTATTGACTTTTATATGACCGTAGACAGCTCAAAACGAGTCAAAATATTATGAACATTTTATCAAGTATAGGAATTGATAAAATAAACATATTATGAGGTAAATTTGAAGTATCTACAGTTATTTGATTTTTAATAGAATCACTACATGAGAAATCGAGAGAATATCCAATGTTGTAAAAATTTGAACTCCAAACGCTCATAAAAATTAAATTTGACATTCCGGTAGACATTATTTTTAAGTCAATGTATATAAACGTATTAAGGGCCTTGTATTAAATTTTCAAGCTTTTTGGTCTAACGAATACAATTTATTGAACTTATAGAAAACAAAACTAAAAAAAGGGGAATGGAATATGACCGTAGACATCCCAAAAACAATTCAAAATATACATCATTATAAAATCAATATATTCATCGCTCCGCTCAGAATCTAAAATGTATATAATATTATATAATTATTATAAATGTATTATATTATATTATGTCAGCGTTCAATAATCGCCAACATGGTATTATAAATATTTTATTATATTATGTATTACGAATCCTAAGATGAAGATTTCCTATAATAAAATAGAACAGTCTTGGTCTATATTATAGACTCTATATTGAGGATGTGTGGATGTGGATTGTTTGAACACATTTTACCGTATGCATACGAGATTATGTGACCTTTAGTTGAATATCCATCAACCCTAAACCTACTACGTCTCACATAGTTCTTGGTACTTACTTAGAATATAGATACACTAATTTACTTGCACAACTGGCTTATATAATATAATATATTATATGGATACATTCAAAATTACTTAGAGTACACTAATAAATTCATTCATAATTCACTATTTTATTTAATGAACTCTATCATACATAATATCTGATAGTATTAAAATATTGCTGTTGTAGGTACTACGTAAATACGTAATAATAATTTTAAATTTTAATAATTTTATTATAGTTACAATGTATGTATGATTGCAGTTTATATATGATATAAAACGGCAATTATTGGCAGTCGTTAAATTACGGCTATCTGTTATCAATAATTATATAATATTATTTCAGAAAATATGTTAATACCATGTTGAAGAAAGTTTCGTATACGTTAATAACTAAAGATGTAAAATCACCTATGTTAAATTTTATTCCGATAACATAATATTATATTTAGGTAGGTGCCTACAGATGGTCGAGTATATAATATTATCATGCCGGAAGCTATTTAGATACTTTATGTGATCCATGTGACATTTCAGAATCAAAACGTATATTATACCATAGTGTTATACGCGTCACATTACATTTTTTTTAGGTGAGGGAGAACATGTATTATAAAATGCTGTCATGTCTCGACAACCATTATCAAGAAGATGCATTGATAAATCGCTACTTTGGATACAAGTGTGACCTGCAATGTATGTGGAAAATATAACAATACGCATTACGCATCAAGAAGCAACACGAGCCTAACTTCTCATATAAAAGTAATATTATAATTTATATTATGTTATGTTATTAAAAAAATAAAACCTAATTATTGTGACTGGGGTAAAAAGCACGTATATAATCAAAAAGTTGGGCTTTCGTCAATATATTATTTTTTCAACGAGTGAACTATAAACGAGTCACGGGATCAAAGATTTGCGACTCGGTGAATTGGAAATGTATTCAACCATCAACCCCAAGAGAGCTGCTGTAGCGATGACGCCGTGGAGAGTGCAAAATAAATGCAAATTGAATCGAGAGTATTAATAGTATTATGTATACATATAATTTCTTTGGCCTCGGGATTTATAATTAATTGAATTTGACGGTATTGTCTTAGTTAGAATCAAATTCTCAGTTAAAATATAATATTATAATAATAATAAAAATATTCTTATGTTTATTACAAGATTAGTAAGTATGTGAATCGTATACATATGCAATATGCAACGAACACATGGACTATATAAGTAGGTAGATTTACATAATAAAATACGTTATATTAACCTTATATATAGCCATATAGGTCCTACTATGTTCGCATAATATAAGTATTTACTTTAATGTGCCTACCACAGAAATGTAAAGACGCACGGAAAAACAACCAGAGCTTCAAAACAAACGAGTTGTAGGTTAAATTACGTTGAATGTATTTATTTGTTCTGTAGGTATATATAAACAACAAAAGACTTTTGGAATAAACACATTTTAACAACGAGTTACTGGAAATTGACTTATATCATGATGATAAAAGAACCAAAAAGACGAAGAGTTAAAAAAAACATGTGGCATGAACGCATGCATTCTTCAGTAATAAGATATCTAAAGTAAGTTTAGAGTTCGTGGATATAATAAGTTTATAGATGAATTCAGATAATGTGTAGGTATAGGAGCAGTAATTGAAATATTTAAATATGAGATATAATTGTGATTATTTTTAAATTTCGAATAGCAACGTGCGCTTAGCAGTCATTTTATGTGAATGATGTAAGTACCTATATAGGAGATAATATTATGTTATATCAGCATTGTGTGATTTATCTGATAAACATTAAAATAGTATAATTTATTGTTTTATTCTCCACAGCTTCCGTTATGATAATTATACAATATAGGTATCTAATATAGGTATTACTACCTAGGTATTTATATATACTGTTCCGATTTTATACAACGCGGTATGCGTACAACATTAGAATGCTTATAAATTATAAATTATTATATCTATACGTCACGCCAAAACACTAAAAATTATGATCGTTATACCTAAATTGTATTGTCATATATATTATTATGCCTCGTGGTTGCAGTATTTAAACATCACGTAGTGTCAACAACGAGAAACCCGCGTAAGTACCGCGGTGTAGCCATTTCATCTTCGGAAAACAAACAGTTTGCACGACCAATTTGTTTGCACCGTGTGTACTTATACTTACACTGTATTTAATAATATATTATACTATGTATGTGTATGTGTTGTACTCGTTGTACTCGTTGTACTCGTAATAGTGTACTTAGTATCAGGGCCGAGCTTGGTAATTTTGGGGCTTTGTGAAAAATGTTTGTGTTATCCTATTCAGTGGTGTGTTTAGACGGTACTTTGGAGCCTCAGTGACAGTGCGACTTAATGCCATCAATGAATCCCGGATAGTTCGATAATTGGATGAGTTGTACATAGGTATACATAATTAGTTCTATAGCCAATTATTAACTAACTAGGGATAATTCATATCATATTATAATTTATAGTTTATACTGTGTTATAATTAGTATAATAACTAAATCATTTATTAATTTAATTTAATTTAATTTCATATACATATGAATATAAATTAGTGATTAATAATTAACTTGAAAGTATGGAACTGCCGGAAATGAAAACCCGATAATTTATTTATATCGACTAACCACGGGACTTTTAAAATGTATGTGGGGGCTCTGTGGAACAACACAGCTTCTACTGCCGTCAATCCGACCCTGCCAGTATACAGTGATCATATAAAAAGGTGGGCAAGTTAATGAAAATAATTAACTCAAGTTAAGTTTTTAAGAGGACACTAGATCGATAAGTTAAAAGTTAATATAGAAAAAAATACTAACTTAACTCAGTTTAAAAAAAGTTATTCTATTTTTTTTTATTAGTATGTAAATCACATAAAGAGTGAATGTTTAGTTTCTAATTTATAAATTATAAAAAACAATTTTATTGAACTTTTATCATAATGTACACTGCGTATACCTTTTTACTTTTACTTTACTATTATTTAAACTATACTCATCTCAAATTAATAATTTAACAAATATATTTTTTTATATCATATAGCAATGTTATACCTAATATAAGTTATATAACATTAAAACATAACAATTGTCAATTTGTAATTTAAATTATTAATTTTTTAAAAACATTTTTAGTTGCAACTCGCATAGGTAATATATAATTTACAACTTAATAAAATATATTAATATACACAAATTAATTATATGATCAAGAAAATGTTTGTATTTTTCTATTGGATTATTTTTATTTTATACTGATATAGTAATATTTACGTATAAGCGAAAAATTTCAAAATGTTTTCAACTCGATGGATTTTTTTAAAATTAACTGAGAAAAGCTAAGTTATTTCAACTGTAAATTAAACTAGTTAAGTTCATAAGTTGATTAGAAAATAAACTAACTAATTAAGTTAAAAAGTTAAAAAAAATTAACTTTTTAACTTAGCTTTAACTTTTTAACTAGTTAATGCCCACCTTTGATCATATATCAAATCATGCACGACCGTTTACTATGCTCCAATAAATTGAGTAGGTAGTAGGTGCCTATACAGATCAAATTATTTTATTATTTTAGATTGATTTTATACCACTTAATTTTAGTATTACCAGCTATACTATAATCTGTCAGATTTAATTAATCTTCGATTAGCTGAATCCCTCCTCTAGCACTCAGATTTAACACTTTCATGGTTCATAACCATAAAATTATAGTTGAGTTTACCTACTGTGTACATGGTAGTTAAATATAATCACATTTTATAAATCTACACCTAACGTCCACGCCTAGGATTTGATAAAAAAATAAAAAAATAATAAAATATGTGCACACGTTACATAGGTACTTCTCAAAATATGCAATGTGCCAATGTAATATTGATAATGATTTTGTTTTTCAATATGCATTAATAAGTAGTGGGTAGGGGCGTTTAAGGCTTAAACATTAAGCTACAATTATGCAAAAACATTGCAAAATTGGCATAATAATATACATGAGTGGATTAAATGGACTAAATATGGATTAAATATTTATTAGATATGATATTGTGAAATTAATTTATATTAATCGGTTTTTAAAGATTCTGAAAAAAGGGAGCGATAATAAAGTATAAATAATTCAAAAAGTTTCATACAACACCGTTCCAGATAGATATATGAATATATGGTACTTTTAAAGGTTAGCTTATGAATTTTCCAGTAGTTACGTAAAAATGATAAAATATTGTAAAAGAAGAAGGTAGGTATGAGTGAGTAAAGATATTTTTTCAACAAAGTCTTTTGAGTGAGCCACGTATGTTAAAAATGGGTTTTCAAGAGGTTTAAATATGTATGAAAGTACTGTAAGTGGGCATAACGACTGAATCATACTTTTTGTACGTTGTTTAATGTATTAATATTACAAAATACTTTAAGATTATATTTATTTTGATTTATAAACAAAATATTGTAAAAGTAAAAAAATATTTATTAATATGCGTAAGAACTTAGAATGGGTGCGTAAATTGGGCAACATATTATGTATAATATGAAACGAGTACACTAATACACATTAATTAGATTTTGAATAGAAAATATATGTAAATGCACCAAGCCAAAAGCACTGGTAATGTAACAACCAATAAATAATAATAAATATGTGGTATACAATATTGTGGTTTTGATACAATCGGACAACAAGACTGAGTTCAATATACATTATAAATTATAATAATAGAATATCATAATACTGTTATAAAAATGAATACATACCTACTACAAACTATTTAGGCATATTGGTGTTATAATTGTGTGTTGAGTAATTTAACAAGTAGGTATTATTATAGTAGTTCGGGTGGAGATGACGTAAGTATATTTGAATATTTTAATTATTGACTAATTTCATAATAAATACAGTAAAACAGTGGTATATTATGATGCGTAGAACCTTATTTTTTTTTATGTCTATTGTACTTTTTCCAAAGACTAGTGGGACGTTAAATATTAATTTTCCCCGGTCAGTCAGAAATCCCGATCTGTCCCTGTGCAGTATATATTATACGTAATTGTCCGACGACTGATCGTAGACTGTCGTTATCGTGACAGTGCGACACACTCTTTTTTAAACGTTTAAGCGTTTAAATATAACAATTAATGTAGTATATATAGGTAATGTACCATTGTACCTACTCAAAGGGCGCAAACCTTCGAAACAGACGAAAAACACCCCAGTTTGATGGATTCGCGGTTTTACCTTTATCTTTCTTAAACTGGTCGTGGCTTGCTCATCCAGCCGGCTTCCATCGGTAAGAAATCCAATACACGCCGATCGACGCTTAGCACTATATAATTAGGTATATATGTATTTTATAGGTAAAATTAGTGGTTAGTCAGTGACTTAAAATGTTATGTTATTATCAGTTTGATATTATATATTATATTTAACTATACTAGAAAATATCACGGCAAAACGATTTATTATTTTATTTTACAGCATCTACGGAGACTAATGTAATTACGAATATGATTATAACCGACCGCGGCGGTCCTACAATACCGACACCGTCTGGAACAACACTTCACTCGGTATTGTGGCGGCGGCAGAGGCGGCAGTGGCAGCAGCGACGACGACGGCGACGACGGCCGATCGATCGACATTTTGTGTTTTGCACACACGCGGCCGAATCGCGGCGACAACAAACAAAAAAGAAAAAAAAACCGAACATCACAATAATAATATAATATTATACACATACATACTATACACGGGCGTGTTATAGTACTTCATGCCCAACAGCTATCGCTACCGCCTACGCGGCTTATCCACGTTTGCGACGACCATAACCCACATAATAATATTACTATTATTATTATATTGTGATACTTGATATTTTGTAATAATATGACGATAGGATTATTATAACTCACCCGGTGGTGGTCGTAATAGCATATAACTTCTAAAATAATATTCGTCATCGCTCGTGTTATTATAGAACTGTGTATAAAATACAGTTCATCGATACAGTAGAGTTTAAGTTGTTATACTCAGATAGGTTACCTACTGATTTTTCTCAGGTATGAAAATTAGACTTTTTGTTTCTGTATAATATTGTATGCTGCATAGGCGTGAGGTGTGACTATAGGCTTCTTCCGCAGAAGCAGAATATATATTTTTAATGTAAAATGCCATTCAAAATGTTAGCGCATTCATTATATAAAACCAATGGAGGGCAGTGGTAAAAGGGGTTGTAAAATAATGATTCTCTAACTCATTTTTCGAGGAATACCCAAGAGTAACAAGGTTTTTAATCAATTATTTTATTTTTTTTTTTATCTTTATGATAATATAGTATATATTAAGGTTTGGTGTAATAATTTTTAATGGAGCGATTGTCGTGTTTATTACTTTATCAGTAATAGCCAATGGGTATTAATCAATTGGCAATTTGTATAAAAATAAAAAGACGAAAACAGATATCCAAAAGCTTAAAACACATCTATACCATATTAGTATATCACTATTCTTTATTCAAACAATATGAATATTTTTTTCTTGAATATCGAAATTAGAGGCGGCTCCTTTTGAAAATGGCAACACATGCAGCCTCTGCAGCTGCCACCGTACTCACGCACTCACGCCTATGTATGTATGTATGTATGTATGTATAAATGTATGTAATGGATGCATGTGAGTACGTACACTTAAAGTAGGTAGAATGGTAGATATATAATATAATTTTTGAAAAATGGAAATGGTAAAAACAAAAAATGTACCTATATAATATGCAATATGTATGTTTCAATTTTGTTTTAAATAATAAAACAAAAGTATGACTGTAAAATTACAGATATTATAAAGAGTCAAACATAATCAAAGAGGTAGGATACTTATTTTGGCGAATAACCTTGTTCATGTTTGTATGTATTGCGTAGGTGTAATGTAACAATTTAACTATGAATGTGAGTATTAATGGGATAAAAAAGAGAAAAAATACGTGTAAACATCTAATAATTATATGCTAGATTGCTAGAATTGTAATATTCATAACGTATATAATTATTGTCCTCACCCATTTAGATTATACGGATTTCATCGTTTTAGCCACAATAATAATAAAAAAAAAACTCGATGCACGTGACAGATATCAATTAGGTACCTGCCTATGTAAAAAAATTATATAATATTATACTATTAATACTATGGTCGCTGTGTTTTGACTTGTAAAAGTCCTGATCACCATCGTCACCCCAGATTCCAATGCTCTTCGTATACACGTACAACCACTTTTCCTCCCTTACTCCCTACGCATCATAGCCACCGCCACCACCACCACCACCACCACCACCACCACCTACGCGCTACCACCACCAAACTTTAAAGCGCGTTTGACCCCGCGCGTGACCTACATTCTAGGGGTGTGCCTTCCTCTAGCGTGGCGTGGTGGTACGACCACAGTAACCGCATCAGCGGTCATGGTTGTGTCAACGAGACGATATTATATGACAACAAAATTAATAAAAACTATTGAACTTTGGACGGTATATATCATTAAACACATAGTATTTTTTAACAAGCGGTACACTATCCTGATGTTCTCGTTTATTATATATTATACCACTCTGAATGTACTCGTAAAAATCAATAGATTTCGTCGTTTACCGCCCCTCCAAGCGTCTCGCGTGGTTTCGTCGTCACGGTTGGGTGACGAGGAAAGCGGTAAATGGGTCATACTCCGCCTGCGACTATATATAATATTATATTTGTGAGTAAACACGCGCGTCAACATGCGCTTCCTAAACTACTCTCACACACACACACACACACGTCACAGTATATACCATTACTACATCACCATAATCACCATCATCGCGGACGACTTACCCGCGTTGTAGTGTCCAAATTCAAAATTTCTATGCGTCGTCGACCGAGCCGCTCAATTCCTCCGCGGGCGGGATGGACTCTCGCGCGGTCGGTGGTCCCGTATGACTGTATAGAGGTGGGTAGTGATCTAAAGTGTACACGTTGTATCGCCCGACCCGATCCGCACACACGCACGACGGAACAGTGTCTCAATGACGCACCGCGCGCGCACGGTCCGTATACCGCGACTAACTACTATAACTGGTATCGTCCCTGTAGGACGTGCGCGGTGGACCTCTTTCGGTATGCGGCGGCGTCCGTCCCGACGGCAATCCGTCCGTAAACCGTGACGACGTGTAGGCGGAGGAATAGCAGCGATGGTGTCCGCACTTGTTCCGTTTTCAGTCCATTGCCGTGCGGCGACCGTGTGCCGAGTCGGAGACAGAGTCGTCGGAGTTTGAGTCGTCGTCAGTGGGGGTGGGGGGCACGTCGCGGTTTGACGGCGTGTAAAGCTCGTCGCAATATGGCGACGACCGTGAGAGACTGGACCAGCGGAGCGGTCGGCCGCCTGGCGCGCGCGCGATCGATAAAGGAAACGCCGCCGATGTACGCGCAACGGTCGGCGCACGCGAGCTAGGCCTGCGCGCCCACCGCTGTAGAAAGTTTTACGCCTCCCCGACCCCCACGCACTTTTCACACCCCCATCTACCAACCACCCCGTCCGTTAGCCATGCCGACCACCCCTCGTGCACCATACCCCGACCACACATTCGCCTACGCACACCGCCGCTGCCTTCGAGTATTGTGTATGTGTGGGTGCGTGTATAAGTTGTTCATCTTCCCCACCATAAAACCCCATCTCCCTTTCTCCACAGCTCGTCTATCCCGGCCCACGCCACCGGCAACTGCGAGACGCTTAGTCTCTCGTCGACGTACCGGTCTCCCCCGCCGAGGAGATACCAACCCTGTCTTGGTATAGCGTAGTCATCAGATGTGCTCTCGCGAGGGGCTACAAAATACTGTAAGTGCCCGATAAATGTATTCCGCACGATTTCACACAGAGCCTAGAATTTCATGATGTACATGATACGAATTATAGACAATTTTGATTTAATATAAAATATAGACCAATTAAAAAAATAAAGAAATAAAAATATATATATAACCATACTTACTGCAGTAGGTTAATAGCTTTGATGACCAATATGGTATTAATTTTAACGACCCGTTCGGGACCAAATCATATTCCGCTGAATTTGCAACCATCAGTCGATATTATATTTTTGATTGGGCGCTTATTATAATTTATAACTACCTACTTAATACTATTTTAGAAAATTTTTGTATGAAATTATGAGTTATGATTCTGAATAATTATATTTCAAGTTTTGTAATCATCTAGTTTATAATAACCATTGATAAGTATTACTTATAGGCTATTTGTAATGTTTATGCAAAATATAGGTATTTGATAGGTGGTATGTACTTGTATACAAATATACAATTTAATAAATACAATTTTTATTTTATTCATTATTGATAAATTATCTATTGACGCATTGCGCGTTCTCTGGTTATTCTGCGGGAGCGTCCCTGAGTGACAGCACACTTGCGCAACAAGCATACCCAAACATCTTTCGATTTTCATCGGACTACAACTGACAACCTTTGTTTATCTATGCTCACAAATTAAACTTGAACACCCCAAACTGGCTATTTCCAAAATGAGAAAAATTAATTTTCACTATTCTATCGATTACATTTAAAATAGTGGCTATTGGCTGTTCTATTTAAATAAGTAATACTAATTTATACATTCTATAATTATAAAATATTAAGGGTTGGACGAATACCTATATATTACCATAATTCAATATTTATAATGTATTAATAATCAACTAATTAGTTTGTTTCATAAAGAGAAAATAGACAATACAATGTATTAATACTTCAATATTCTTTAAGTGTCTATATTTTACACACAGTACAAATAATTGCCTCATTGGTACCTGAATAATATTACGCTAATCGACATTTTATGTTTTTTTGGAGCAGGTAATTGCCACATTTTTAATCTGAGAGATCTAAGCGGTTATAGTTGCGTCAATTACTACGCGAACCGAATGTTACAGTATAACATCGGAAACAATTGCGCACACAGTTACATTACACCAAAATATAGCATATTATATAATACTATATAATATGTAATGTATGGATATTCTGTCACATGTTTATAAATTAACAGTATTTGACTGATAAAATAAGTAAATCGGTATTTGAGTGGAATATATTAATTATATTAATTATGTTAATTAATGAGAAGTACGAATGGTTAACTAATAACGATTTAAATAGGTTATACCTATTGTTTCACTATAAACCGGGTAGGTACACTGGTAATAATGCAGAGCGAGCTACATTTTTTTGTCAATCAGAATATGAATAAACCCAATTAAAGTCATGCGAGAAAAAAAAAGATGTAGCTGTGAGCTCTTCTTTACACTGGTGGTGAAAGAGTAATCACGATATTTTTGTTGGTAAATTTCCTCAGCGACCATCTCGCTGTCAAGTGCAAGTTCCTCCAACGACGATTTTAATAATCGAATTTTTTTCGCGTCGTTGTCCATGAGTGTGTTATACGTAGGTACAACACCGTACAGATTGTACAGTGGGAAACCGATTCTTGATCAGCTCCTACTTGACAACACGAAACACCAGTTTCCGAATGATTAAGCGCCGGGGGAAGGAGGGGTGTCAAGGTAGAATGAACATGATCCCTTACATTATTCACTGCTTTGTTATATCTCAACCAATTATTTAATAAGCAACTTAAAAGGATTTTCATAGTTTTTAAAAACTTCAGTAAGTCCTGTGTGGGCAAATCATCATTAAAAAAATTATCAATGTTGGTGCATAAAAAAAACATTCAGAGATGCTTTTACAAATAAAATGTACAAAGTAAAAACATTATTATTTGTTTAAAAGATTTACAAATAAAATGCATGCTAAAGTTGATTTGTTTTGAATTCACCTTAAAAAGTGAGAACAAAAGGTTATTTAAAATAATTAATGTGTGCGTAATAGTGACCTAATTATTACCAGTAGAAAAGCCTTACAACTAAATAAAATGTTAGTACCTATATAGAATTAAAAAATTAAATATTATAGTTGGCAAACGACTTACTACTTCTCATAGATTGTATTTAAACCTATTATTTTAATATTGTATTATTATAATACCTATATAGTAGTTATGAAAAAAATGTAAATGTATAATATACATATCAGTAGACTTAGAGCAACCTAGCTAGAAATATGTCTTAATTATATTGTAAAATAAAAAAAAAAAGATGGGTAAGTGGATGTCACTCTGCTGTACAGTAGGTTACAAGTGGGTCACTGTATAATGGATAGTATTAAATTTGAATTCAATGATATAATATCACTGTATAAGAAAAACGATTCTGAGTGGAGATAGTATATCAGTCTAGGTATTAGACATATATATACTTATCTATGGTATTAAAAAAAAATTGCCCTATAATAGGCATCTATAATAAATTCCAAATTATTCATATCACAATATCCATTATGTAACGCGTCATACATCAACAACAAACCGTGGTACTATCATAGATATATAATAGAATACTTTAGAAGTTTCAAGTACCTACGAATAATATTATACAATCACAGTGCTGCAACTAGAGATAAAAGGGCCCAGGTGCGAGTTAAATTTTGGGGCCCCCTATTTCAAATTTTGTCTTACAAAATTGCATAGCACCAAAAGCACAATTAAGGCTGGGCTTACAACTCCCTGGTAACAAAAAAAAAAACCCAGAAAATAAAAAAGACACATGGTTTCCCATCCCAGGAGGCTAAACATTTTTATTTTGGCTCTTCAAATAATGTCTATATATAGTGCATACCAAGTAAAATTTTAAAAAGCAAAACAATTTTTATCATTTTATTTGAATTAATTTTACTTACAAAAATATATCAAATAATTAATGCTGCACAGGCCTCCATTTGAAATGTAAGCCATATGTGTTTTCATCTCAGTTGATATTTTAGATTCTGAGCGAAGCGATGAATATATTGATTTTACAATGATGTGTCTTATTTTAATTTTTAATTTTTTTTTGTCCCTATCATCACCTTTTAAGACAGTAAAAATGTTTAGATTTTCTTCAACAGTATCTTTTTTGTACTTTAGGGGGGGGGGGGGGGTCGTCAAAAGTAAAAAATTCTAAATAGTTTTCAAAAGTGCTGTGAAAAACAAAAGAAAAATTAAGGAAAAACGGGGATTTTTACTCAAAATCGGTTTTAGACAAATTTGATTTTAGGTTTTGGTGTAACTCTAAAACAAATTACCTTATGAACAGATACCCACATGAAATTTTGACTAAATTTTTATATTAGAATTTTCTATACATCATAAGGTTTTAAAAATATTTTGAGCTGTTTACGGATATTTTAAGTTTCCAATTTTTTTAGTCTTTTATTCTATAAATATCAATAAAATATTATTTGTTGGGCAAAAAAGCTTGAAAATTTAATAGACAGCTCTTAATATATTGTTTCAAAGACAAATGAAAAGTATTAAAAATCTATATTCACAATTTTTTTTATAAACATTTAAAGTTAAAATTTAAACATATAATTCACACAATGTTTAAATAAATTTGTGTTAGAAATTCATAAAAAATATTCTTTTTAAATTTAAGATTTTTTTACAATTCAAAGACAAATAACTGTAGATACATGGAAATTTCACTTAATATTTATTTTATCAATTCCTACACTTGATACAATTTTTAAAATATTTTAACTTGTTCTGAGCTGTTAACGGATAATTTCAATTTTAATTTCAATTTTTTTAGTTTTTTTTCTATGAATATCAATAAAGTTTTATTTGTGAGGCCAAGTTATAGTTAAAAAAGTATAGTATAAAATTTTGTATAAATTGTTATCTTCATGAGTATAATCAATAATATAATAACATAATATTGGATGTTGGACGGGCGTTGCAGGCAAAAAAAAATATCATCTGTCTATAACCCAATTTACAATGAACTCTTATTTGGAAAGAAGAATTTTAAATCGTTATCACATTACACTTTAAATGGGTCAAAAATCTAAGTATTTGAAAACATAGTGTTGTAGAATAAAAATACATCTAAGTATAGAATACTGGGTATGGTTAGTAAGGGTTATAGGAGAGTAATACGTAAAACACGGTTTGTACAGGCAAGTTGAAGATCCGTTCGAATGTGGTCCTTCTTAGAGAAAGATACCATGATAACCCCTGCTACTATGCTGCATGAATTAAACTGTATCATAAATTAGTATTTATATAACATGTAATATGTTATAAGATGGTCGATGGACTATGGATGTGCATAATATTATGTGTTTACTCATGCTGGTGTCATATTTTAAGGTTGATTAGTGATTTTATTTTATTAGCTTAAAGGGTGTAATAGTATTTAAATTTATTTTACAGCTTTATTATATTTTGTGTCTATAATGTCATGTAAATATATATTTTTAATTCACTCACATTGCGTCTGAGTAGGTATTGCAATTGTTCAATATAAAAATGATATATATATTTATATATTCGTGGATATGTCTCCACAAAGTTGTGTTCGATGCTCCAAGTTACTGTGACGTTAAGATATTATGCATGGCATGGCTCGTCTTGTACTTATAATTTATGTGTTCACTTATTATTGAATTAATAGGATATAGAGATGTACTTTTTTCCTACATTTTTTTTTATAATATTGAAGTGTTTTGAACACCTTTTATGTGAGATAAGTTTTATTATTATTATCGCAATTAGTACTATATGCAACTCGTAAGGTCTTAAAAATGGCTACATTTATGACTCGCTATCATATAGGTAATTTACTGCAGACACTTATTGATATCCAAATGTTATTTAAGTTATAGAACACTAAAGCTATACTTATGATCCAAATACCTACCTAATTCTACTATGTAATGATTGTACTTAGATACAAATATTATGGTTAAATCTCGTTAATTAGTAGATATGCTGTAATTTATAGGCTGTAAGAAATTCTTACGTTAGCATCCACCAATAGGACTTTTTACTGACATCTATTTCGAACGTTATTCAAGTTATGAAGCACTTAAAACTATACTTATGATAATAATCAATTTGTCTTATGTTCTAAAGATGAATAAATAAAGAATGAAGTGTATAATAATAAGTTTGGTTGAAAGAAATAATTAACAAATTAATTTGGTTAATAGTACAAGATAAAATATAATCGTGTGACCATATACCCGGGTGCTAGAATGACTCAATAATATACCTACAAGTGTGGACGCATTCGTTTGAATGGCAATAAACTAATATATTATCGAAGTGCTACATACGGGTGAAGACTATGAGGTTTTTTTACTAAGAAACTAGCTCCAGTGTAGATTTGGTTTGATCCTTACATAAATTATGATTCGAATTTAATCCCTTCTGCTATTGATGAGTATCTTTTGAACGTAACACTAAGGGACCACGTTGGTGGTTTAAGTAATACGGTGTTGCATAAGTACCGCAAGGGCTCCAATAGAGCATTAAGTTTGTGTTATTTTGTAGACCACCTTTGCGTCTGTGCATACGAGTGCATAGTATGGGTATTGGGTAGTGTATCCTATATATTATACATTGCGTCATCTCACACTCTCCGTATTAATACTACGTTGGAATTAATTATCTATTATTATTATTTAAATATACTCTGACAATAATGTAATATTATATATTAATATTACAGTAGTACCTAAAGTACACTTGAAAATTCAAAAAATAAGATTTTGAGTAAATGCATAGTTAGGAAAAAATTAAGGGAAAATATGGGGGTGATCTTGCTTGGTAAACCACTCTCTGTATAAAGGATTGCTTTATCGCAAATTGCTCAACAGTCTACCCTCTTGTAATTTATTGAAAGTCATAATCATCACTCGTGTTCGCATTTAATGGACAGTCATGTTGACGTTTTTTTAAAACATCTGTTTAAGTCAGACCTTCCGAACAAAAAATGATTGTCGGTCGATCTTAACCGAAAACCACACTCTATTTGTATGTATAGTACACCTAAACAACGCTTTCGTTATATAGGTACGCATACGTATACTGTAGATTGTTTTTAGGTATAAGTACCCTGCCGATTTTTGTTGAACCGTTCTATACGTAAGTAAGTAAGTAAGTTAATAATACAATATAATTTTAGGCATGCCCAGCAGTCACGAGCAGATAGGACGGCCATTACTTTAGTAGGTAGTGTATAGGTATGTATCTATAGAATTTTTATAGTATCTTATGCACGCGATTTTTAAAACACGCGTACGGGTCATATCTATATGACGTGAGTCTACAAGTCTGGCGATCGAAAATATCACTTGTACACTCTTCCATATTAAAATATATGTATAATAGTGTATTAATGTATTATACGTAGGTATTACGAATACAAATTGTCCGATTAAAAATTGCAAGAGATCTATTGCAAAATAAATGACATCACGTCCAAAAGAGTAAAATATTTTCTGTATAGATACGTATTATGCAGTGTAAATACACGCGACCTATTTTACTCGAGAGTGTATTGTTCCGCATATTGTTATGGTTTTTTCCTCAACAAACACTATTATGAAGCCCAGTAAAACAACTCAAAGGCCAATGTTCTGAAGTTTGAAACCAGACACTCGCTAGATATAGTATAAAATGAACGATATCATTTTAATTGATCATTATTTTCCTAGGAAATAGTGAAAAAAACACCAAAATGGAAGGGTGGAGTACGCAATGAAATTTTGGTTAAGGGGCGTTTACAACAAAAACGAAGACCGTTTTTGGGTTAATGGTCTGGAATTGCGTATTCTTCTAATGTAGGTAATACATTTTTTTTTATTGAATGATAACCATTACATAACAATATGTTAATTGTTGATAGCAGTTAACAATTATATAATTGGTTCATCTATTTCCTGTAAGCTAAGCTTGAGTGGAAGGTACAGAATTTAACGGAGTACAATATTATATTAACAACTAAAATAATAATAAAATATTTATTACATAATATTATTATTTAGTCAAAAATAATAACTGACAATACATCATTATCTTATGTCAATGCATAAAGAAAACGAAATGAGTGTCCAATAAATATAATATAGCATATATTATATGAAATGCCGTATCTTTGTTTTTAGTTTATACAATCAACGAACACAGTGATGTATAACGTGTTATAGTGATATCGCGTTTCGGACACAAGCAAAAAACATTTTTAGACAGACTTCGTTATGCAATTACACCACATTTTTACATCAGAAATTAAATAAGATATGTCTTAGTATATCTACTTCGTGTTAGAACTGAAGATGTAGTTAAAACCAATTATTAACTATAATAACACTATGGATAAATATCGATTTTCTTAATTTATGAAAATGTTCTAAAAATACTACCTTTTGCCACTGGTTAAGTCACCCATAAAAATAAATTAGTCACAAAATGAGAACATAACTAAGAAAAACTCAGACAAGAAACAACTAGTATCAAATGCTACAGACTAAAGTTAAATTGTCGAAGTAGGAATTAGAAAGTACACATTTCACAGTAATTGGCAACTTCACTATTGAGTAAATAGAGTCTATACTATAATAGACATACTAAAAAAATAAAAATACAAAGGAAATACACATCTTGTTTTTAATAGACGTTTTAACCGACAAAGGGTGTACAATACAACAATTTAATTGGACACGAGATTTTCGAAACTTTTTTTGAGTTGAAAGAAAATATTTTTCAAATTATTTTCCATAAAAATGTATCCAGAGAAATTATAATAATGATAAAATGTATCGAATTATTAATTATTCACGGTGGTGTCAGCCGTTAACATTACCTCAGCCCTACCGCTATAAAACTTTTTAGATTATATTATATAGATCTCTATAATTCTGAGAAATAGTGAGTGGGTGATTGAGGAACATTTAAGAGGACGTCACATCCACATGTTGTCTCCATCTTACCACGTACGACATAGACAAAACGCGTTTACGCAGACTGAGTATAAATCGTCCAATTTTGGTTCTAGAGTAAAAATACCTATTATAAAATTGACTTGTGAAAATATTTCTGAGGGAATGTCATTGCGTTTTTTCCATCATACCCAATATAACCATTATATCGTTTAGAAATATCAAAAATTTCAAAATATTAAAAATACCTTTAACTTTACAAAATTTAATTTTTTTTAAAATAACTCAACGACTAGCCCTTCAAAATATTGTCATCTTTTAATTTTGTTGTAGGTAATTTTTATTCCACCACCAAAAATGAGCGAGTTCTACTCAGACTGCGTAAACGCGTTTTGTCTATATCGTACGTGTAATTAAGACGAAACAACACATGTGGGTGTGACGTCCTTTTAATTTTTGTTGTAGAAAACTATAATAATATTATGCTATTTTTATTGGAAAACGTTTCGTTGGTGGTGCTAGGATATTTGATCAAAATTATATTTTATATTAAACAATTCAAGATAGGTAGATATTTTTTTCTAGCTTACTAGAATATTGATAGTTTAATATTATACCCATAAATACGATATATGCTAATGAAATAAATTATATTTTCACATCGTTAGATTTTAAGTTTTTTTTTTTTCATTGAACAAAAATTTATATATTTACAATCTGTATTTACATGTCATACAATAAGTAAATTTGATATGATTTGATTTACGGGAGGGGGAAGTTACCCAATGGTGCCACCCCATGGGTTTTTAAAAGTTAAATAATTATTAACTATAGTTTATTTTAATCGAACGCTTATAATATATTTGTATATTTCGTTTAAATTTCAAATTAATACAAAATTCAAAATATTGTATTATTAATATCAAGTACGCCATTATAATGATTGACGTTTTATAGTTCATATACGTTTAAGGTTTAACGTTTTATATATGTACAATATATAATAAAGCTATTATTATTATCATTACCTACTGTATATTTTATGAGAAAACATAACATAATTTCTCATTATTTTGATTCGATTTGTGTGCTTTTAAAAGATAATATTTTTAATATTGTCTGCTATCATTTATTACTATAATATACTGTTACTACTTTTTTTCTTATTTAAATGAAGTATTTCCAATTTTTAGTTGAACTATAAATAATAATTGGGCAATAAGTAAAGTTAATCGCATAATTTAAAAAAAATATACGTACATGGGATGCTTATTGATAAACAACTAATTATTAGTAGCACCTCTGAAAATAGTTTGCTAATATTATTTATTATAGCATATTTGTTAGTTTGCTACTGTTAAATATAATTATTTTTTTTTAATATAACGAAATAATGGAAAAGGTTTTGTATTGATTTTATGGGTGTAAAGTCATGTAATGGGTGGAAAAACCACGAGTTCACTGCGAAAGGCAGAACGGAATTAAACGAGGCGCTAATGAGTAAACAGTTATCTAAATACCCTGCAGAGCTTTTCTTCAAGTAATTATTTCACGTACAGAGATATATGAAATCGGTTTTGTTTTCTACTCCAATTTATTCTTCAGACTCTCATCAAATATTAGTACTTACCAATTTGATATTTAATAAAATATAAGGAATTATCTTGTAATAGTTTATTAGATAATTAAATCGTCTTTCATATTTTTGTGTTACTGTATATACTGTAAGTAATGTGTAACATGTACACTTGTACAATCCACATCAAATATTAGGGTATAATATTATTTACACTTGGGCAATACTTTAAATTTCATACTATAACTAGTTTATAGGTAATTTTGTCTATATAAGGCATAAAGTGGAAGACGTGACAAAAATAACTTGTATACCAAAATAATATACCATGTATATACATTGTAATAGTGTATTATTTATGTTCATATACCAAGTCTAACCAGTGTAGAAATATACTTCATTTTCATATTCTATGTATTTATATTCGCTGTAGCAGGAAATTGCCAATAAAATCTCACTCGTGTTCATCTTTATTGGACAAACACAACCCAAACAATATAAATAATACAAGCAACTTAAATTTGTTGGAATGGTATCAAACTATTAAAATATGTACTTTATAATACTTATATTAGTTTAAAAGGTAAATCTTAAAATCAATATAGGTAATATGGAAAACAGAATTAATTTATCTTCCGGAACCTGTTACGTGTCGATTCGACTGGGCTAATCTTGTCAGTCCCTTTGCCCTTCCTGAGTTATATATTTTTGACGAGATGACATTTTCTAATTTTTGTTTGGAATGCTTTCATTATGAAGTAATTTGTAGAATATGAACTTCATTCTATTTTTAATTATTAATTAGCTATTAATTAATTTATTAATTAACCTACTTCATCGTGAAGTCTTCGATCAAACTGAAGTATTCAACAAGTTTCATACATTTATTTTGCTGAATATACACGGTTTAAAAATAATGGATATTTGTCACAATATTGTACCTTCCTAGACACATCCTAATTACTATGTTAATATTATTATTTTACAATTTAGGCATTTGCATCATATGTTAAAATGCTTAATTATTATTTCTCATCCACAAATATTAGTCTTATATAACAAATTATTGATATACTAATTATACTATATATATTATTATCTGTCATATTCTATACAGATTTGTTTTAAATTAATTTTACTACAACTGTTGCGTGTTTTAAAATAATATTCATACTTTAAAAGTATGTTTTATTTATTTGTATAAATCAGAGATGGAAAACGTTTTTGAAAACGTTATTAAACGAAAAAAAACAAAAAACGAAAACAATTAATAAAACAAAAACAAAAAACAACTGAAAAACGATAACAAAAAATCCCAAAAGCCGAAAAAAATTTAAGAACGAAATCAAAAACGAAAACGAAAATAAATTATAGTATTATACATTATTAAATTATACCATAAAAAAAATAATTATGAAAAAATGTAAATGTATAATATACATATCAGTATCAATATCTTAATTATATTGTAAAATAAAAAAAAAAAAAGATGGGTAAGTGGATGTCACTCTGCTGTACAGTAGGTTACAAGTGGGTCACTGTATAATGGATAGTATTAAATTTGAATTCAATGATATAATATCACTGTATAAGAAAAACGATTCTGAGTGGAGACAGTATATCAGTCTAGGTATTAGACATATATATACTTATCTATGGTATTAAAAAAAAATTGACCTATAATAGGCATCTATAATAAATTCCAAATTATTCATATCACAATATCCATTATGTAACGCGTTATACATCAACAACAAACCGTGGTACTATCATAGATATATAATAGTATACTTTAGATGTTTCAAGTACCCACGAATAATATTATACAATCACAACAAAACAACTAATTAGTTATTCTAGGTTTTTTAGTATGTGATTTCGTCCAAATTTGAGCTTAAAATGACTATAAAAATAAACTGGGCTTATGTATTTTTTTAGATTTTTTGGCAACAGAATTAACTACTTACGTGAAATCTTGTTTTAAATTTTGAATCCTTAGAAAAAAAAGTTGAACATTTTATACATTTTTAACTACGAAATAATTATTCAATTTAATATGATAAATTTTGTGAAAATTCGATCTTTAAATGCTTATAAAAAAAAATTGTGCCTATGTATTTTTAATATTTTTCAACTGCTATTGTAACAATATATCAGGAGCATTGTATTACATTTTTACACTTTTTGGCCCAACAGATAAAACTTTATTGATATTTATAGAAAAAAAACAAAAAAATTGAAAACTGACTATGTCCGTAAACAGCTCAAAAAGTGTTAAATTATTTTCAAAATTTTATGGTTTATAGAAAATGCCAATATAAACATTCAGTGAAATATACCATAGTATTCAGCGCAAATTTTTCTTTAAGAATAAATTACAAAAATAATATTAATGTTCTATATTTACGTAATAAATGCACATATAAATGGTAAAAATGTGGGTAAGTG